>NC_057812.1:262708831-262767928 GCF_018294505.1 Triticum aestivum | reverse complement strand
GAAATGCCACAGTCGGACGTCGGGGCGACATCACAGAAAGGGCTTTAAAAGAAATGCCACAGTCGGACGTCTGAGCGACATCGCAGAAAGGGCTTTTATTCACAAGTAAATAATACTCATAATAAACATTTAATTCATGAGAATAAATGGGTTAGTCCATCCACAGGAATAATCATTTAACCGGACTTAGCACTCATGGATTCACCGGAGTCTCTGTCATCAAACTGATATTGTTAGGACAAGATAATACGAATTTGGACATGGAATAGATGATTTGGAGGAATATATGACTCTGCAGAGTTTGTACAAAATTATTCCCACAGCCAACGGATTTCCGTAGTCACGAAGGACTAGTTCCGTTTACGGTATTTCGGAAGAAAACACAGCTAACCAGTACACACCCATCCTACCTCTTGATGCTAGGAATCACCCTAGACATCGTCCAAGAAAAACTTTTGAGACGGGGAGATCACAATCTCGAATAGCATGGGATCAAATTTATATACGCGCGCTCTAAGGGGTGCCCCCTCTCGGTCCCAACCGGAAACACCCATGCCCCCTGACCGGATGACTGGCTTTAATCCAGGGCCATGGAACCATCATCACGGCCTCTCCTTTTGGTGTGTACCAGAAAAGCGGTTTGCAACTTACTAAACCATATTCCTTGCGGAAAACATGTGGTAGTACAGGGAAGGAAATGAGAGGAACTGGACCGATACGGTTTGACACTGAAGTCACATAGTCTGGCATAAGACTGGCATGCTACGACACTGCCATCTTACCCATCCTCATGCCAACACATGGCCATTCATACTCACATCCATCCACTTATGGATCATCGAACTCACTTACCTCATTATTGCATAAAATAACGTTCATCGATATGCTCCTCAACTTGTCATGAAGCTAACTACATGCAAAACATGCCAAGACACTCATCATATCAAAAGTTCAAACATGCTTGCCTGGTTCAGAGTAGTCGGAGCCTAGCTCGGTGAAGTTCGCGGTTCCGTCACCTCCTTCGGTATCTACGGTATAAAGAAAATATATGCGCTATCGTAAATACCAAGGAGTGCACAAAAAGTATTCCAAATATTTTTCAAATAAATCTGATAAAAAACTAGACAAAATTGTAAAGAGAACAAAAAAAGAATCAATCAAAAATACTTTTCTGTTTAAAAGTTATAAGGGTTTTTGTCCAGGGACTCATCTGTAATGAAACAGAAGATTTCCAGGGGCTAGCTTATAAAAACAGAAAACGCTTCGGCAGAAACTACGCCAGCCCAAAGGGAAAACGCATTTTGCCCGAAGGCGCTTCCAGAAAACGATTCAATAGAGAGGGCAGAGAGGCTGACGGTGGGGTCCCACTCGTCAGGTTTGAACTTTCAAAAAAGGGGGGGAACGAAGCTCGTCGGCGCCCGAGAGCCGCGGTGGTCGCCGGCGGTGATCCACGACGAGGCAGGGGGATCGGAGGGTACCTCCGTGCTCAGGGCGCCATTCCGCGTCGGTTGGTGGTGGTGGTGGTCGCCGGTGAGTACCACGTCGACGGCGAGCTTTGCTCCGGCGGACGGCGGCTCGGGTGGTCGAGGGACTCGTCGGAGAGAGCTGTGAAGATCAAATTGAAGAGGGGGTTAGGCTCCTGGTAGCTAGAGGGGGTAACGGACGGGGTTTGGGCGCCGGAGATGGCCTCAACGGAGCGAATCATGGTGAAGGCCGGGGCGGATCGGGGCGGCCGGAGTTGGGGGAGGAGACCTCCTCGAGGTCCTCCTAGTGGCCTGGCGGGGCGTTGGTGAGGAGTGGTGATGATGCGTGCACGAGGGTGAGCTCGGGGGCCCTTTTTATAGGCGGCCCTAGGCGGTTGCCATGAACGGGGGTCTCCGGCGAGTGATTACGGCGGTGCCGTGGATGTGCAGTGGGATTAGGGGCTTGGGCATCGTCGTTGAGGTCCACCGGTTCCATTTAGGTGCTAAACGGGCTGGGATTTGGCGCTATGGGCGAGCTCGACGGAACGGGGGTGCCGCGGCCCGTCGGCGGCAGGGAGCACGTTCCGTGCTTGCCGGGCCACGGCGACGGTGCCACGGGCGTGCGCTGGCATGGCAGGGACACGCGGAGAGCCAGGGGGTGTTGGGCGGCGCCGGGTGGCGTGGCGAGAGGGCTCGGGCCCTTGTTGGCCGCCACGGGAGGTGCAGCCACCGCAGAAGCTTCCAACGCCGGCGAGGCTCGCTGCTACCGACGCCAGGAATCGGCCAAGCGTGCGTGCGAGGTGCTGGCCAGGGAGAAGAGGCTGCGTGCAACGCGCCAGGGCGCACTGTGGCCGCGTGACTGAGTCTGACGAAGGAAAAAAGATAACTGAATCTCTGAACTTTCTGAATTTGCAAAGGAACAGTGCAGCTCAGGTGTTCGACAGAATGTTTTTGGCCTCTGGAGATTTTTCCTTGAGCTGATTTTTGGTGGAGTGGCTTCTCATTGCTCAAATAGGTTGCCTGAATTTTGGTGGAATTTTTGGAGCAGTGTAGATATGAATTTCATCAAATTTGGCAAATCTGGTCCAAACTTGCAGAGACTGAATTTTGAAAAATTTGAAAAGAGGAGGAGTGGATCAAGATGGTTCTGGGTTGTGGGTACAAAGGACTATCCAGGAGAGTTGGTTTGAGGTCAAAACTCAAATGCAAAAGGGTACTTGCTTTGAAAATCACTCAGGCTCCAAATAATTTTCAGAATTGATTTGAGGGAAAAAATAATTAGAATAAAATCCAAAACTTGCTTGGATTAGTTGGGACAGAGAACTTAGGTTGATTACAAGGAGGAGGGGAGGTTTTGGAGGGGTTTTACCCATGGGCAAAAATGCCAAGTCATGGGTGGTTTCCAAGATATGAAAATCCCAAATTTTCATAGAGTTTCTTTTTAAAAGAAAAAGATTAAACTCCAAAAATAAATTTGAGAGGGAACCATCAGAGAAGAAGTTTCAAAGGATCAAACACCAAAGTTTGAAAAAGATAAAATCCTTGCCAAAGCAAAGGAAGTTTTTTAAGAGGAAGGATTTTCTGAAAAAAATAAATGGCCTCTTTTCAAAAACCACAAAGTTTTTGCTGAAAACCAAATTAAACTTTTGGAGTGTCATAACACCTACCCCCTTAGGAAAAATCTCGTCCCCGAGATTTCAGTTGATCCTTAAATAAGTGTGGATGCTCTGCCCGAAGAAAATCCTCGCTTTCCCAAGTTGCTTCACTGTCGTTGTGATTGCTCCATTGGACTTTGAAAAACTTGATGGTCTTCTATCGGGTCCTCCTTTCAGACTCCTCTAATATCCTTACGGGACGTTCCCGATAAGTGAGGTCTGGCTGCACGTCAATGTTTTCATGGGATACTTGTTTCTCTAGGTTGCTTACGCACTTCCTTAATTGAGAGACGTGGAACACGTCATGAATGTCGGACAAGTCTTCGGGTAAGTCTAGCTGGTAGGCTACATTGCCTCTTCGTGCCACTATGCAGAATGGTCCAATGAATCTTGGTGCTAACTTTCCTTTAATCTTAAACCGTTGCAGTCCTCTCATAGGGGATACTCTCAAGTATACGAACTCACCGGGTTCGAAGCTGACCCTACGATGTTTCTGATCATAATAACTCTTCTGTCGACTTTGAGCGGTCTTAAGTCGGTCTCTGATTAGCTTGACCTTTTCCTCGGCTTCTCTGAGCATGTCTGGTCTGAAGATGCGGCTGTCTCCGGTCTCGGACCAATTTAACGGGGTACGACATCTTCGTCCGTACAAAGCCTCAAATGGTGCCATCTGTAGGCTGGCCTAGTAGCTATTGTTATACGCGAACTCGGCGTATGGCAGGCTTTCTTCCCAACTGGTTCCATATGTGAGGACACATGCTCTCAGCATGTCTTCTAAAACCTGGTTTACGCGTTCTGTTTGTCCATCAGTCTGTGGGTGGTATGCGGTACTGAAGGCTAGTTGGGTTCCCAGAGCCTGTTGTAAATGCTCCCAAAATCTTGAGACGAACTGAGTGCCTCTGTCGGATATTATAGTCTTCGGGACACCGTGCAGACAAACTATGCGGGAAAGATAAATCCTGGCAAGCCTCTGAGTGTTGTAGGTTGTCTTCACTGGAATAAAGTGTGCCACTTTGGTCAACCTGTCAGTGATGACCCATATGGCATCATTCCCGTGTCACGACCGAGGTAGTCCGACAATGAAATCCATCCCTTTTTCATCCCATTTCCACTTAGGTATTTTGTTAGGTTGCAGTAGTCCGGCTGGTCTCTGATGCTCAGCTTTTATGCGTTGACATGAGTCGCAACATGCAATGAAGGTGGCTATGTCCCTCTTCATACCGTGCCACCAAAATCTTTCCTGAATATCTTTATACATTTTGGTTCCTCCAGGGTGGATCGAGTACGGGGCGGTATGGGCTTCAGTTAAAATCTGCTGTTTAAGGTCTGCTATGTTTGGCACGCAGAGCCTTTCTCCGTACCATAATATTCCTTCATTGTCTATGACAAATTCCGAGGCCTTGCCCATACTCAACTTTCTTTTGATGCCTTCGATGCTGGTGTGACCGGGCTGAGCTTCTTTGATTTTCTCCACAAGGTCGGGTTGTATTTCCAAGTTTGATATGGTGCCTTCTGCTACCATTATCAAGTTGAGCTTGGCAAATTCTTGTTGGAATTCGGGCCTCAAGCTGTGCAGCTGGTTTTTGTCGGAGCTGGGGTTCCAACTAAGGGCATCAGCCACTACATTTGCTTTCCCTGGATGGTAATGGATACCAACATCATAATCCTTTACCAACTCCAACCAACGTCGTTGCCGTAAATTTAGTTCTGGCTGCGTGAAAATATATTTGAGACTTTTGTGATCCGTATATATTTCACATCGATTCCCCAGTAAGAAATGCCTCCATTCCTTGAGTGCATGAATAACTGCTGCCATTTCTAAGTCATGAGTGGGATAGTTTTCCTCATGCTTGCAAAGTTGCCTTGAAGCGTAGGCGACAACCTTGCCTTCCTGCATCAACACGCATCCGAGACCCTTTCTGGACGCGTCACAATATACTTCAAAATTCTTGTGTATGTCGGGTACAATTAATACCGGTGCTGTTGTTAACTTCCGCTTTAGCTCTTGGAAACTTTTCTCGCAGGCTTCTATCCATTCAAACTTCTTATCTTTCTTGAGCAACTGTGTCATAGGCTTGGCTATGGTGGAGAATCCTTCAATAAATCTGCGGTAATATCCTGCCATTCCCAAGAAACTCCGTATGCCCGTTACGCTGGCTGGTGACTTCCAGCCAAGTACGGCCTTGACTTTCTCTGGGTCCACTGCGATACCGTCTTGGGTCAGTACGTGGCCTAGAAAGCCTACTTGTCTTAGCCAAAATTCGCACTTGCTGAAATTGGCATACAATTGGTGTTTTCTTAGCTCTCCTAGCACAATCCTGAGATGTTCTGCGTGCTCTTCTGGTGTCTTGGAGTATACCAGAATATCGTCGATGAATACCACGACGAACTTGTCCATAAACTTCATAAATACTTTGTTCATGAGGTGAACAAAATATGCTGGGGCGTTAGTTAATCCAAATGGCATCACTGTGAACTCGTACAGTCCATATCTGGAGGTGAAGGCTGTTTTGGGGATATCTTCCGTTCGTACCTTCAATTGATGGTATCCTGACCTTAAGTCAATTTTTGAGAATACCTTGTCCTGAGCGAGTTGATCAAACAAATCGTTTATCCTTGGCATCGGGTATTTGTTTTTGACTGTGACCATGTTAAGTGCTCGATAGTCAATACACAATCTCAGCGTTCCATCCTTCTTTTTGGCAAATAAAATTGGTGATCCCCAAGGTGAGGAGCTGGCTCGAATGTATCCTTTTTCCAGTAATTCCTTTATTTGCTTCTTCAACTCGATCAACTCGGATGGTGCCATTCTGTATGGCTTCTTGTATATGGGGGTGGATCCTGGTGCTATCTCAATGCGGAATTCTATTTCCCGGTCTGGTGGCATGCCTGGTAACTCTTCAGGGAACACATCTGGAAATTCACACACTACTGGAACCTTGTTTAGCTCAGAAACGTCCACCTTATTTAATCTCGGTTGCCGGGGTATTTTTCCTTCCTTGGCTGATACTCTTATTGTCTTCCCTTGGTGGTGTGTGAGAATTACGGTCCTGTTGAAACAGTCGATAAAACCATTATTGGTGGTTAGCCAATCCATCCCTAGGATGACATCCAGTCCTTTATTTTCCAACACAATAAGATTTGCGTGAAACTCCAATCCTTCGAACTCAATGACCACATTCTGATAGTAATTCTGAGTAACTTGCTGAATCCCAGGGGACTTGATGATCATGAATTTCTCCAAAGGAAGCATCGAAAAATTATTTTGCAAAGCAAAACTTTTCGAAATGAAAGAGTGAGAAGCTCCAGAATCAAACAAAACCATTGCAGGTATTGTGTTGACAGGAAACATACCGAGTACGATATCCGGAGCATTTTGGGCCTCCTCTTTGGTTACGTGATTCAGATGACCCTTCCTGTGGTTATTGTTGGGATTGAAATTGTTTCGCTTGGGCGCGGAATTGTTGCCGCTGTTGTTCGGCTTTGGGGTTGAATTCCTTGGCTTGGGGCACTGTTTGGCATAGTGCCCTTCTTCTCCACAAGCGTAACAAGTAACGCCGGGGCGATAGGTGAATTCCTTGTCCCTTGCATGAAAATTCTTGATTGGGCGTGAGACATTGGATGAGGATTTGTGTGTCCCACCCTTTTGAAAATCTATCTTGCTTCGGTGATTGCGAGCATGATTAGTCTGGTCCCTTTTTCGCTTGCGGATATCTTCCAGACCGCGTCTCTCATTTTCCAGAGTAATGGCTTTGTCCACCAGTGTTTTAAAATCAGGAAAAGTGTGCACGACCAGTTGGCATTTAAGCGCGGGCGCCAGACCGTGAAGGAATTTCTCCATCTTCTTGATTTCAGTCATACGCTCTTCATTGGCGTAGCGGGACAATAGAGTAAATTGACTGTTGTAATCTGACACTGTCATGTTCCTTTGTTTGAGGTCATCGAACTCTCTCTTCTTGATTTTCATAATACTCTTAGGAATGTGTGCACCACGGAAACCTTCCTTGAAATCATCCCAGGTTATGTCATTTTCGTTGGGATGCATGTGCAGAAAATTCTCCCACCACGATGCGGCTGCTCCTGTGAGATAGTGCGGAGCATACAATACCTTCTAGGGGTCTGAACATTTTGCAATAATTAATTTCCTCTCCATATCTCGAAGCCAGTCCTCGGCTTCAAGAGGTTTGTCAGTGTGAGAAAATGTTTGAGGACGTGTCTTCTGTAGCTCAGATAACTTGGAATGCTACTGATACTGTCCATGGTGATTTCCCATGTTGATGACTTGGTTCATCATTTCACGATGTTGTTGCTGACTCTGCTCATAAAGGCGGCACATTTGTGAAAGTGCCGATTCACTGCCCTGTTGGCTTGACTGTCCCTGAGTGAACTCGTTGCTAGGTTGTGCATCATAATTTTCCTCTGGTGGAGTTGGCATGGAGCGAGTCCAAGGACGAGACATTTTTCACTCTGGGGATATATTTGTAAAACCCATAAGAAAAGCGGGAAGAGTCACAAAAACAAATCCATAAATGCATAAAGCTGGCAAATACAATTAAATAACCAAGCTTACTTAAGAAAAACAAATCGACTTGCGCACGGAGAAGGACTGCTCATTACATATCTTACACGCGCGCGGTAATTATACAATACATCACTCAGGATATGCGTACATAATCCTGACATGTTATTTAGGCTAGTGCACTTCTCCAGATCCTACATGATGCGCAAACAAGCTACTTCTCACAACCTATGTACATATCTTACAAAGCGGTACATTACATGGCAGCTAGACGTACTCAGGCAGAGATGTTGACGACCTCCTTCGCCCTGCCGAGGGCGAGGCGTAGCGAGGTTGGGGACTCGACTTCCTCCTCGCTAATGGGCTCCATACGTGTAGTGTTGCGCAGAGTGGACGGAGCGGTTGCCAGGGTTGGAGCTACACGTACAGGAGTGGGTGCGAAGGGTGGTGCAGTGCGCGCTGGAGTGGGCGCAATGACTTGGTTGAATTCTTTGGTAGAAGGCAGGCGGCGAGTAGGCGTATAAGATGCTGATGATGAGACAAAAGTCAGTGGCGGTGCGATGGGTAGGAGCTCCCTCCTGTTGGCAGCATAGCCATGAACTGAGTCCATGCGGGTAGCTACGAAGTCGTCCACCAGGTTGTCGAAGGCTGCCTCCAGGGCCCGGAGATACTCAATGAGCATCTCAAAAGCCTCGTCTCGTTCTCCTCTGGGGCAGGAGTATGCGTAGTGATAGGTGTAAGGCACATGGCACGGAAGATAACGGTAACAACGAGTCTTCATCACGGGGAGGACATCCCTGAGACGAGCTATCGCCTCGCAGGCTACCATCTGCATAGCATGCCTCTCCGTAGGCATGGCTCTTCCCACGAACCGGAAGCGGCGTAACTCACCACGCCCTCCCTTGAACTGCACCGCGGCCTGGTGCATGGTCAGACTATCGTTGACTCGGTGCTGGCAGAGTGTAAAAACTGGGCGCATAGATGGCCCCATCGCGACCTGAACGATGAAGGAAAGAAGCTTGACGAACCCATCGGGCACGTTGGCGAAGGTCTGAGACTCGCAGCTGTTGTCGGCCATCTACAAAAGTAGGCAAAAATTCTGCATGGTCAGATCATAAATTTATGCTGACTGACAGAAAATAACTACAATTGCAAAAATATAAATTAGCTCTATCATGCTAATAACCAATTAGCGATCGCACCTAGTGGCTTCCTACAGTCAGCCTGGCTCTGGTACCAAGCTTGTCACGACCGGTTTTCCAATAAAAATATTTATTGAGAAACCAATCTTTTGAGTCCAGTATGAGAGAAATCCTCCTCACTGGTAGACAAATTCTTGATACAATAAGCCAGTAGCATAAAATATATTACAGGGTCGAACTACGGTTGCTCAACCAAATTATTACAAGCACACCAATAAATATACATAATGGCGGACATGACACAGTGGTGTGGAGGCATTCTACTGACTCGAGGATAGGGCGGTGGTGGAGAAACACAGCGGGGAGAGAAATACAAGACTCTAAGTCTGTCATCTCATCGAGCGCTGAGGTGAGGCTCGATGAATTTATTTGGTAGCAGAAGCGGATATAAAACAGTGACCAAAACCAGGGTCGCACGAGACTGACTGGGACTCCTCTAGGTGTCGGACTCGCTATGAAACTCTTCATCCATGAGATCGCCTTCGTCAGCATCTGGCCAAATCAACAAGCCAGTGAGTACTTTGAAAGTACTCGCAAGACAGTTCGGACGTAAGATACAACAAATGCATGCATGGATGCGTCATGAATACCAATGTACATTCAAAAATTAACATAACAAGGTATGTAAAAGGGAAACGGCGGTAGTCCGCCTGAAATCCCAACAAAACATAAATAACTACCGATCGGGTGTCTGAAGCGACACCTCGAAAGGTGAATAAATAAATATAAGGAAATGATGCCACAGTCGGGCGTCTTAGCGACACCACATAAAGGGCTTTAAAAGAAATGCCACAGTCGAACGTCGGGGCGACATCACAGAAAGGGCTTTAAAAGAAATGCCACAGTCGGACGTCGGGGCGACATCACAGAAAGGGCTTTAAATGAAATGCCACAGTCGGACGTCGGGGCGACATCACAGAAAGGGCTTTAAATGAAATGCCACAGTCGGACATCGCGGCGACATCACAGAAAGGGCTTTAAAAGAAATGCCACAGTCGGACGTCTGAGCGACATCGCAGAAAGGGCTTTTATTCACAAGTAAATAATACTCATAATAAACATTTAATTCATGAGAATAAATGGGTTAGTCCATCCACAGGAATAATCATTTAACCAGACTTAGCACTCATGGATTCACCGGAGTCTCTGTCATCAAACTGATATTGTTAGGACAAGATAATACGAATTTGGACATGGAATAGATGATTTGGAGGAATATATGACTCTGCAGAGTTTGTACAAAATTATTCCCACAGCCAACGGATTTCCGTAGTCACGAAGGACTAGTTCCGTTTACAGTATTTTGGAAGAAAACACAGCTAACCAGTACACACCCATCCTACCTCTCGATGCTAGGAATCACCCTAGACATCGTCCAAGAAAAACTTTTGAGACGGGGAGATCACAATCTCGAATAGCATGGGATCAAATTTATATACGCGCGCTCTAAGGGGTGCCCCCCTCTCGGTCCCAACCGGAAACACCCATGCCCCCTGACCGGATGACTGGCTTTAATCCAGGGCCATGGAACAATCACCACGGCCTCTCCTTTTGGTGTGTACCAGAAAAGCGGTTTGCAACTTACTAAACCATATTCCTTGCGGAAAACATGTGGTAGTACAGGGAAGGAAATGAGAGGAACTGGACCGATACGGTTTGACACTGAAGTCACATAGTCTGGCATAAGACTGGCATGCTACGACACTGCCATCTTACCCATCCTCATGCCAACACATGGCCATTCATACTCACATCCATCCACTTATGGATCATCGAACTCACTTACCTCATTATTGCATAAAATAATGTTCATCGATATGCTCCTCAACATGTCATGAAGCTAACTACATGCAAAACATGCCAAGACACTCATCATACCAAAAGGTCAAACATGCTTGCCTGGTTCAGAGTAGTCGGAGCCTAGCTCGGTGAAGTTCGCGGTTCCGTCACCTCCTTCGGTATCTACGGTATAAAGAAAATATATGCGCTATCGTAAATACCAAGGAGTGCACAAAAAGTATTCCAAATATTTTTAAAATAAATCTGATAAAAAACTAGACAAAATTTTAAAGAGAACAAAAAAATAATCAATCAAAAATACTTTTCTGTTTAAAAGTTATAAGGGTTTTTGTCCAGGGACTCATCTGTAATGAAACAGAAGATTTCCAGGGGCTAGCTTATAAAAACAGAAAACGCTTCGGCAGAAACTACGCCAGCCCAAAGGGAAAACGCATTTTGCCCGAAGGCGCTTCCAGAAAACGATTCAATAGAGAGGGCAGAGAGGCTGACGGTGGGGTCCCACTCGTCAGGTTTGAACTTTCGAAAAAGGGGGGGGAACGAAGCTCGTCGGCGCCCGAGAGCCGCGGTGGTCGCCGGCGGCGATCCACGGCGAGGCAGGGGGATCGGAGGGTACCTCCGTGCTCAGGGCGCCATTCCGCGTCGGTTGGTGGTGGTGGTGGTCGCCGGTGAGTACCACGTCGACGGCGAGCTTTGCTCCGGCGGACGGCGGCTCGGGTGGTCGAGGGACTCGTCGGAGAGAGCTGTGAAGATCAAATTGAAGTGGGGGTTAGGCTCTTGGTAGCTAGAGGGGGTAACGGACGGGGTTTGGGCACCGGAGATGGCCTCACCGGAGCGAATCATGGTGAAGGCCGAGGCGGATCGGGGCGGCCGGAGTTGGGGGAGGAGACCTCCTCGAGGTCCTCCTAGTGGCCTGGCGGGGCGTTGGTGAGGAGTGGTGATGATGCGTGCACGAGGGTGAGCTCGGGGGCCCTTTTTATAGGCGGCCCGAGGCGGTTGCCATGAACGGGGGTCTCCGGCGAGTGATTACGGCGGTGCTGGGCGGCGTGGCGAGAGGGCTCGGGCCCTTGTTGGCCGCCACGGGAGGTGCAGCCACCGCAGAAGCTTCCAACGCCAGCGAGGCTCGCTGCTACCGAGGCCAAGAATCGGCCAAGCGTGCGTGCGGGGTGCTGGCCAGGGAGAAGAGGCTGCGTGCAACGCGCCAGGGCGCACTGTGGCCGCGTGACCGAGTCTGACGAAGGAAAAAAGATAACTGAATCTCTGAACTTTCTGAATTTGCAAAGGAACAGTGCAACTCAGGTGTTCGACAGAATGTTTTTGGCCTCTTGAGATTTTTCCTTGAGCTTATTTTTGGTGGAGTGGCTTCTCATTGCTCAAATAGGTTGCCTGAATTTTGGTGGAATTTTTGGAGCAGTGTAGATATGAATTTCATCAAATTTGGCAAATCTGGTCCAAACTTGCAGAGACTGAATTTTGAAAAATTTGAAAAGAGGAGGAGTGGATCAAGATGGTTCTGGGTTGTGGGTACAAAGGACTATCCAGGAGAGTTGGTTTGAGGTCAAAACTCAAATGCAAAAGGGTACTTGCTTTGAAAATCACTCAGGCTCCAAATAATTTTCAGAATTGATTTGAGGGAAAAAATAATTAGAATAAAATCCAAAACTTGCTTGGATTAGTTGGGACAGAGAACTTAGGTTGATTACAAGGAGGAGGGGAGGTTTTGGAGGGGTTTTACCCATGGGCAAAAATGCCAAGTCATGGGTGGTTTCCAAGATATGAAAATCCCAAATTTTCATAGAGTTTCTTTTTAAAAGGAAAAGATTAAACTCCAAAAATAAATTTGAGAGGGAACCATCAGAGAAGAAGTTTCAAAGGATCAAACACCAAAGTTTGAAAAAGATAAAATCCTTGCCAAAGCAAAGGAAGTTTTTTAAGAGGAAGGATTTTCTGAAAAAAATAAATGGCCTCTTTTCAAAAACCACATAGTTTTTGCTGAAAACCAAATTAAACTTTTGGAGTGTCATACGGCATCAACATGTCGTGGTACAAATTTTGTCCCATTTTGGGGCAGGTTTGCGTATTTGCTTCTCACAAACCGGAGCTTCTCACAACAAGCATGATGGTTTTCGGTAGGGAACGTCCCATCTTTGTGGACGAAACGATATCCATTGCCTCTTACTGCTTTCAATTTTTTTCGCGTGTCAACATAGAACAACGGGAGTGTTGTGTGAATTTTTGTGATTTTTTGGGGTTCATTTGGACATTTTTATGCATTAACTGAGTTTTCAATGCTTTTATGTGCATAATTCAAATTTGAAATACATGCACAAGCTCCAGTGCGTATAAATTGGTTGAAAAATCAAATCTGTGTCCTTGGGTGCATGCTTAGGTCCCATGCAAGAATTGGGAATGAATTTCAAACATCGGGGCACCGTTGATTGCTGGAAAAACATTGAGATGCATGGTTTTTAAATTCTAGTAAATCCAAAACTCGTCGGAAATTCATGAAACTTGGCATGCTATCATGGAGCAGCATCAACATGTCGTGGTACAAATTTTGTCCTATTTGGGGCAGGTTTGGGTATATGCTTCTCACAAACCGGAGCTTCTCACAACAAGCATGATTCTTTTCGGTAGGGAACGTCCCACCTTTCTGGACAAAATGATATCCATTGCCTCTTATTGCTTTCAAATTTTTTTCTTGTGTCAACATAGAACAACAGGAGTGTTGTGTGAATTTTTGTGATTTTTCGGGGTATGTTTGGACATTTTATGCATAAATTGAGTTTTCAATGCATTTATGTGCATAATTCAAATTTGAACTACATGCACATGCTCTAGTGCATATAAATTGGTTGAAAAATCAAATATGTGTCCTTGGGTGCATGCTTAGGTCCCATGCAAGAAATGGGAATGAATTTCAAACACCAAGGCACCGTTGATTGCCGGCAAAACATTGAGATGCCTAGTTTTTAAATTCTAGTAAATCCAAAATTTTGTTAACCATTCACGTGACGCCACGTGTCTTGGTTTTAATGGCTGTAGGAGGTGCCGTGTCGACAGCTGCTTGACTTTGACTAAACGGGAGGCGTGTGAGCGCCGTCCGATGCACAGGCTGACTGAGAGGTGTGCAAGCTGTCCTTGAGTGCGCAGGCTCACCGAGAAGCGTGGGAGCTGTACGGTGCACATGCTCACTCGGAAGCGAGCCCTTTGACTTCCATGGCCGCCCGCCTTGCTCGCATCCTCTCCATTAATGGCGCCCAAGCTGCAGTTTAATTCGCTTTTAAAATATAGAACACTCATCGCAAACGTTTTAGTTAGAACACCCGTATGCAATCCAACAGCTTCCCCAGGAAGCCAAGAGAAAATGTGCTGAGCAGGATTTCTGCAGCTCTTAATCGCAAACGTTTTAGATAGAACACCTGTATGCAAAGTGAGAGCAGCGTAGGATTTGTGCATCCCTTCAACAAAAATGATTGTTTGGATGACCCATGTGGAACCACATACAAACAATTTGGTAAGATTTGTCAATCCTTGTAACACTGCGATTTGTCAAAATATGAAGCTAAAAATCACTAGTAGTATCTAATTTTTGCAACTAAAATTCAGTAATTAAGCATATATTTCATTCATAGATTAAGCAGTCGTTCTTAATTGGGGACCTAAGCAGTCATTCTTAATTGTTGCGGTTCGGCTATCGAACGCCCTCTGCCGCTCCAAACGACCCCTCTCGAAGCGGTGGTTCTCCTCGTAGATCTCCTGATTCCTCGCCTCTGAGGTGGCGTGTGCCGCTGCCACTGCGGCCGTAAGGCTCTTTGCATGCTCGACGAGGCGCTCCTCCTCCTCCCGCAGGAACTCGGTGTAGCGTGCAAGGTCGTTGTCGCACATGCGGGCATCCACCTCCGCCTCCCGCCTTCGGGCGGCGGTGGCGGAGCGGGTGATGACCCCAGCGGTCGACGGTGGGCTGGCGGCCACGGCGACCGACGATGGGGTGGCGGCCACGACCACCACCTCCTGCCTCGGGCCGCGGTGGCGGAGCGGGTGATGGCCATAGTGGCCAGCACTGGGGTGGCGGCCACGACGACCATCTCCCGCCTTCGGGCCGCGGTGGCGGAGCGGGCGATGGCCCTGGCTTTCGACGGTGGTGTGGCGGCAACAGCTGCCGACGGGCACCGGCGGAGGAGCGTGTGGTGGGTGTTCCGCGCACACCCAACAGGGACGCCACGCGCACTACACTATGCCGGGGACTACGCCGCCGCCACGGTGTAGGCTCCCAGTTGGAGCTGTCTTCTGATGATAGCGGAGTGGCTGAGCGACGATGACGGACCAGTGTCATTGGAGAATGTGGGATAAGGAGACGAGATAAGCTACAAGGATGGAGGGGGAAATGCGACGCAGGACTCGCCGGCCGTGAGGGTTTTTATAGCTAGCCGGTAAGCATTGGGTTTTTGGGGGATTTCACCGAGTCAGGCGGGAAGCTTGCGCGGGAACCTGCGAGGTTGCATGGGAACGGGCTCACCGACGATTCATTGGCACCACTATTTGGCAAAAAGAACGCCCCCGCACGCTGCGCAAGCCTGCGTTGTAAGCCGTCTGCGGCAGCGGGGTGACAAGACGTGCGAGAGGAGGACGAAAGGCCACGTACACATACGGTTAATAAAAAAAGTTTGCGATTTAATTACCTACTATACCACTGTCCTGGTTTATAAGTATGATTTAACTAATAAAATACGAATGCATGTTGCCAAAGATTATATAATTGGATTTGTATTTGAACATAGTTTCCAATTATATAATTTTTAAAACATGCATTAACATTTTGTTGGTTAAATTTGCGGGCAATGTATGGCACAGAATGTAAAGGAGACTATAAACTAGACGGAGGTGGTACCACATGGCCGCTCTCTACGCCGCGACGCAACTGTTGGCTGGCTTGTAGGCGACCATTTGCTGCGTGTTCAATTGCTCCAAGCGTGTGGTTGCTTGCGGTTCAGGCGGCCGCGGCGCGCTCTGCTCGCGTCCCGCCGCGCGCGCTCTGCTCTTGCGTCCCTCCGGGTGCTCTACCCTCGTCCCTCCATGCGCACTGTCAGTGTTTTGGGCCGGCGCACGATCACACACGTTCGTGTGCAAGCGGTTGCGCTGGGCGCGGCACGATGATGCAGTTACCCGCTGCAAAAACTGCCATGCGGACGTGCCGAGAATCCACGCCGCCCTGCCCCCTTTTATTCCTGCGGCCATTTACCTTCATCTCTCGTCTCACACGTCACAATAAGCACACCCACGAGTACACATACAGAGAGGACATCCAGCGGTTCCAATGGCGCTCCCCGTGGCTGCAATGGCGCTCCCAGCGGCCGACAACGACAACGGCAGGAAATTCAGCACACATCACATAGTGGACACCCACGTGAGGGGGAAGGCCCTCTCAGTGGTGTACATGAATGATCCGGTCTCAGTGTAGAGCTCCATCCAAACTATGGAGAAGTTCCTTGCCGAGGACAAGTATCGAGTGGTCGGCTTCGACCTCGAGTACACCATCGGTCGTGCCGGGCACGATCAGAAGGTTGTCGTCGCCCAGTTGTGCATGCGACATGACGTCCTCGTCTACCACTTACACCTTGCCACAAGGCCTTGCGAGCGTTTCTCCAGGTTTATCAACAGCTCCGACTACAGTTTCGCTACGCTCGACACCACCAACAATCTAAAAGCGCTCAAGGTTAGTGACTTGAAATGCCCGAATCTTGTCAACATCCAGCACCACTACAAGGTCTGGGGCAGCGACAAAAGCAAACTAAACTCCCTGGTTGAGCTCGCCTCGGCCATCATCGACCCCTACTACACGAAGATGAAGAAAGAGAGCAATAAGGACAGGAATTCCTGGTACAGTGTGTGGCATAAGAGACTGGATGAACAACATGTCAAGTACGCAGCCATGGACGCGTACACAAGCTACGAGATGTACATGTGGATCGTTGACATGAGGAACTATCTTCTTCCTGACCCAGATGAGGGATCGAGCCACGTAGCAGTGGCGGGAGCGTCACAAGAAGTAGATGACTAGACGATCGTTTCTCCTACTTTAGAATGCATGCAATTGTTTATTGAGGTGTGTGCGAATGATCTGTATAGTCACTTATGTAATTGGATGCTTATTTCAGTTATATATATACATGTTATTCTACTGTAGACAGAGCAATTCACACGGCTTATTAGCAGCAATCGTCTGTGTTATATTGGTCATCACACACATTTTAGATTATGGACCTGTTTGCTGCGTATCACACACATCTTGTTCATTTGAACCGTTTCCATTGTGTTGCCTAATCACACACAATTCATCCCAGTGAACTGTATGTTGTATATCGCACACGCCTTAATCTGGCTGCCTGTTTCTTTTGTGCCTCCTCATCACAAACAGTTCATTGAGCTGAACTGTATGCCCTGCATCGCACATGCAACTAAATTCTGAACCGTGTTTGATGCATCCTCCACCGCAAACATTTTGCACCTTTTTGACGGTTTTTACACCGCCGTTTGCGATTATGGCATCGCACACAGTTTCGTTGAAGGGTCTATGATTCGACTGTTGCGTTTGGACCATCCTGCAGTAGTGAGACAAGCTCAGATGAAGATGAAGTTACATTACCCCAGCCGGGGGACATGCATGTGGAATTCAAGAAGTCAAGTCTCCCCAATAAAGTGAAGAAACCTAAGATCCAGTTTATCCCTTTTCATCTCCTGCAGTAAAATAAACAAGAATTATGCAGAAATATATTGACGTTGCAGCAGGAGATTGATGACTTGAAGGAGGAGAATTCCATCCTCAAGTGTAAGCTAAGGAGGAACGTCAAGATCGCTACTACATCACCACCACCTTCATCATCACCAAAGGAGACTTCAGTTCAGGGTATGGACACTCCCCTTGGCTTGTGCCAAGCTTGGGGGAGGTGTCCCGGTATCGCATCACCACCACTATCTTTGCCTTTATCTATTGTAGTTCGATCCTTAGTTATCTTTTGATTTGGTTGAATAAAAGTATCCTTTCTTTTCAAGTGCTTGCTTAGTGATTTTTTTGATGTAATCGTGTGCGAGATATATAATAAAGTTTAGCTTAAGTTTTTCCTTTACTTTCCCGTTCCAATAAAAAGAAAGGAAATAAATGGAAAAGATCATATACTATCTTATGGTAAGTAATGACATCACATAAGGAAGAGTATAAGTAAATTTATTAGAGATTGACAAACATAGCATTGGTCAATGATGCAATTCATGAAAGAATTAATAAGGGAAGAGAAGATTCACATGCAAATACACTATCTTGGACATCTTTTATGATTGTGAGCCCCCATCAAAATATTACATGCCAAAATTGTTGACGTTGGACAAGGAAGACAACGTAATGATTTATGTTTGTTCATATTCACATAGAAGTTATATTGTCATAGATCCTTTAACATGTGTTGCTTTCCCCCATCTTTGCTAGCCAAAAATTCCGCACTAAGTATAGATACTACTTGTGCATCCAAAACACTTAACCCAAATCTTGTTTTGAGAGTTCATCATACCTACCTATGAATTGAGTAAGATCCTTCAAGTAAGTTCTCATCGGTGCAATAAGGAAATAAAAATTGCTTCTAAATGTGTTAGATCATTTAGCGTAAGAGAAAATTGAGTGTTGCACGGACTTGTGATGGGAAAATAATAAAGGCGACATACTGCATAATAAATGTTGCTATCATAAGGGGCAATATAACGTGACATTCTTTTGCACTAAGAGATTGAGCATACAATCAAAAAGCGCATGGCAACCTCTCCTTCCCTCTGCGAAGGGCCTATCTTTTACTTTTATGCAAGAGTCAAAGTATCTCTCTCTATTCCTTTTTTCTCTTTTGGCAAGCACCATGTGGTGAGGAATGATCTAGGCACATATATCCAGTTAGATATGGGTGGGCATGAGTTACTATTGTTGAATTCACCCTTGAGGTCAATACGTTGGGAGGCGAAACTATAAGCCCTGATACGTCTCTGTCATATCTACTTTTCCTAATGCTTTTCCTCTTGGTTTGGACTCTAATTTGCATGATTTGAATGAAACTAACCCGGACTGATGATGTTTTCAGTAGAATTACTATGGTGTTGTTTTTGTGCATAAATAAAAGTTCTCGAATTGGAACGAAACTTTTTGGAGAATTATTTCAGAATATATAAAAACATTTATATATTCTGAAATAAAAGTTCTCGGATTGGAACGAAACTTTTTGGAGAATTATTTCAGAATATATAAAAAAGTTCCATGGGTGAGCACAACCCACCAGGGCGCGCCTCCGCAAACCCTCATTCCAAGTCCATAAATACCAATTTTTCCAAAAAAAAAATCAGGGAGAAAGAATTAACACATTTCACGAGACAGAGCCGCCGCCACATCCTGTTCTTCATCAGGAGGCCAGATCTGGAGTCCGTTTGGGGCTCTGAAGAGGGGGATCTTCGATCTTTGTCATCACCAACCCTTCTGCATCGCCAATCCATGATGCTCCCCACCGGGGGTGAGTAATTCCTTCGTAGGCTCGCTGGTCGGTGAGGATTTGGATGAGATTCATCATGTAATCAAGTTAGTTTTGTTAGGGCTTGATCCCTAGTATCCACTATGTTCTGAGATTGATGTTAATATGACTTTTCCATGCTTAATGCTTGTCACTTTGGGCCCGGGTGCCATGATTGATCTGAACTGTTTATGTTATCACCATTATATCTATGTTCTAGATCTGATCTTG
This sequence comes from Triticum aestivum, assembly GCF_018294505.1. Lineage (NCBI taxonomy): Eukaryota > Viridiplantae > Streptophyta > Magnoliopsida > Poales > Poaceae > Triticum > Triticum aestivum. The sequence continues at coordinate 262,748,521 of NC_057812.1, read as the reverse complement.
CAAGTTATAGTCACCTATTACTTGTTATGATCCGTAAACCCCAAAGTGATAGAAGTCCGGATACTTTCCAATAAGGACCGTAGTTTGGGGAGTTCGTGTATTCACTATGTGTTAATGCTTCGTTCTGGTTCTCTATTAAAAGGAGGTCTTAATATCCCTTTCCATGTGGACCCCATTGCGATGGGAGGATAGGACAAAAGATGTCATGCAAGTTCTTTCCATAAGCACGTATGATAATTTACGGAATACATGCCTACATTATATTTATGAACTAGAGCTAGTGCCTATCGCCCTAGGTTATGACTGTTATATGACTTTGCCATGCTTAATGCTTGTCACTTTAGGTCCGGGTGCCATGATTTCAAATCTGAAATTTTTATATTATCACCATTATATCTATGTTCTAGATCTGATCTTGCAAGTTATAGTCACCTATTACGTGTTATGATCCATAAACCCCGGAGTGGCAGAAGTCAGGATACTTTCCGGTGATGACCGTAGTTTGAGGAGTTCATGTATTCACTATGTGTTAATGCTTTGTTTTGGTTCTCTATTAAAAGGAAGCCTTAATATCCCTTAGTTTCCATATGGACCCCGCTGCCACGGGAGGATAGGACAAAAGATGTCATGCAAGTTCTTTCAATAAGCACGTATGACAATTTACGGAATACATGCCTACATTATATTTATGAACTGGAGCTAGTGCTGTATCGCCCTAGGTTATCATTTTTATATGATCAATATCATCCAATGAATTCACTAATCCAATGCCTACGCATTTCTCTTATTTTTTTTTGCTAAGTTACTCCTGCTATCATTATTGTTACACTTGCTACAAAATCATTGCTATCACTTTTACTGTTACTATTGCTGTTGCTAGTACTATCAAAACTATCAAACTACTTTGCTACTGATCACTTTGTTGCAGATAATTAATCTTCAGGTGTGGTTGAATTAACAACTCAACAGCTAATACTTGCAAATATTCTTTGGCTCCCCTTGCGTCGAATCAATAAATTTGGGTTGAATACTCTACATCGAAAACTGTTGAAATCCCCTATCCTTGTGGGTTATCAAGACCTTTTTCTGGCGCCGTTGTCGGGGACCATAACTATATTTGTTAAGTTACTTGGGATTATTATCAATTTATCACTGTGAGGAATCTGAAGGATACCAAGACTAAGATACTTCCCCCTAAGACAAGGGGAGGTAAGGAACTGCCATCTAGCTCTGCACTTGATTCACCTTCTATTTTGAGTAAACTTGCAACACCACCACATGCTATTAATTCCGATATATCGCAAGTTATTGATGATGCTACTTGTATGGATAATGCTTATGATGATGCTAGTACCTTGCTTGATGATAATGTGCCACTAGGTGATTTCTTGATGAACAAATTGCTAAAGCTAAAGAGAATGAAATTACTGAAATTGATGAAATGCTTGAAACTAAAAATCTTGAAATACCTATTAGACATTGTCCTCCTAGATATGAATTGCCTAAGATACCGGAAGGTTATGTTATGGATGAGGAGACAACTAGAGACTTTCTTGCTTGCAATGATAGAGATGATCTTAAGAAATTATTATGCAAACTGAAAGAAAAATCTTTGAATGCTAGAATGAAATGTGATCCTAAGTTTGCTACTTCACCTATATTTGTTGATGATAAGGATTATGAATTCTTTGTTGACCCAGAGTGGTGGAATCTGATCCTTTTCGTGGTTATGAAACTGAAACTGTTGTGGCACACCTTACTAAGTTGAATGGCATAGCCACCCTTTTTGCTCATGATGAGAAGATTTGCTATTATTATATTCTCAAATTATTTCCGTTCTCATTAAAGGGTCATGCTAAGACTTGGTAAAATACTCTTGCTCCTAGTTGTTTGCGCAGTCCCCAGGATATGATTTACTACTTCTGTGAAAAATATTTTTCTGCTCATAAGAAACAAGCCGCCTTACAGGAAATATTTAACTCGGTGCAAATTGAAGAAGAGAGTCTCCCACAAGCTTGGGGAGGCTTCTCCAATTGCTTAATGCTTTGCCTAATCATCCTCTTAAGAAAAATGAAATACTTGATATCTTTTATAATGGACTAACCGATGCTTCTAGGGACTTCCTAGATATTTGTGCTTGTTGTGTTTTCGGGGAACGAACTATTGAACAAGCTGAAGAATTATTGAATAGCATATTTAAAATTTTTGATGATTAGACTCTTCCCGAACCACCGCCTAAACCCACTCCAAAGAAGAGGGGTATCTTATATCTCAGTCCTGAAGATATGCAAGAGGCAAAGAAATGTATGAAGGAAAGAGGTATTAAAGCTGAGGATGTAAAATTTTTACCTCCTATTGAAGAAATACATGGGCTAGATACACCACCACCACCTAAGGTGCTAGAGGTAAATTCTTTAATGAAATTCAATGACAATGACAATCCTTATAATATGCATCCCAGTCAATGCCTTTATGAGTTTGATAATTACATTAGAAAACAACACCACTTCAATGCAAATGTTATGAAGCAATTAAAATACAATTCTGATATGATTGCTCGCTTGAGTGACTTGTTATTTAGAATTTCAAATGATGTTAGAGGTGCAGGAAAGTATGCCTCTATGATTCAAACTCAACTAGAACAAGTTGCCAAATCTCAAAAAGAATTGATTGATGAAATGAACAATAATATCAGTGATCATGCTATTAGAGTAATTACTAGAGGAGGTAGAATGACCCAGGAACCACTTTATATTGAGGGACACCCTAAAAGAATTGAACAAGAATCTCAAAGAATTAATACTGATGCACCTAGCTAGTCCTTCTAAAAAGAAGAAGAAGAAGAAAAACTATAGGATTTTCCATGCCTCTAGGGAACCTAAAGTAGAAAAGCCTCCTGTTAATGATAATGATATTTCTACCTCTAATGCTGAAATTCAATCTGGTAATGAACACTCACCTAGTGATAATGAAAAAGATAAAGAGGATGTTCATGAAGAGACTCCACCAAACAATGATAAAGAACCAGATAATGATGTTGAGATAGAAGTAGTTGTTGATCTTGATAACCCACAACCCAAGAATAAGAAATACGATAAAAGAGACTTTGTTGCTAGAAAACATGGTAAGGAAAGAGAACCATGGGTTCAAAAACCTATGCCTTTCCCCCCTAAATCAACTAAGAAGAAAGAAGATGAAGAATTTGAACGCTTTGCTGAAATTCTTAGGCTAGTCTTTTTGCGCACTCGCTTGACTGATATCTTAAAGATGGCCCCTTACGCGAAATATATGGAAGACATCATCACCAATAAAAGAAAGATACCTAAAGCTAAGATATCCACCATGCTTGCTAATTATTCTCTTAAGGGTGGAGTACCTAAAAAACTTGGAGATCCGGGAATACCAACTATACCTTGCTCCATCAAAAGAAATCATGTGAAAACTGCTTTGTGTGATTTAGGAGCTGGTGTTAGTGTTATGCCTTTCTCTTTATATAAGATACTTGATTTGAATAAACTCACACCTACTGAAATATCTTTGCAAATGGCTGACAAATCAACTGCCATACTTATTGATATTTGTGAGGATGTGCCCGTTGTTGTTGCAAATGTTAGTATCTTATCTGACTTTGTTATACTTGAGATGCCCGAGGACGACAACATGTCGATTATCCTTGGTAGACCCTTTTTGAATACTGCGGGAGCTGTTATTGATTGCAATAAAAGCAAGATCACTTTTCATATCAATGGTAATGAGCATACAATGCACTTTCTGAAGAAACAATTCCAAGTGAATGGTATTAATGTTATTGAAAAATCTCCGACACTCACTATTGGAAGTTTTCAAATACCTCTACCTATTGCCAAAAATAAATATGATATACTTATTGTTGGGGATGTGCATATCCCCGTTGAGGTAACTTAGTGTTTTATGAAAGTTCTTCGATTTCATGCTAATCGAAGGTGGTTGTTAATAAGACTTGATCAACTTTATTAATGGATCACTTTTGAGAGGTATGAAGTTAATGAATTTAGTAGCCACTACTTTCTATCTTTACCTTCTATTTTTTATTAGTTAAATAAAATAAAATGCCATGTTTTATCCGTTTTCTAAATTTCCCATGCAATAAAAAATGACCCAAAAATAAATGTTCTCAGAATGCTCTGACAATTTAATAAGATTTTTTCTGAATATTTCTGAATTTTTATGCAAATAACACGTGAGGTGGCTGCACTAGGTGGGCACAACCCACCTGGGTGCGCCAGCAGCCCCACGTGCGCCCTGGTGGGTTGTGGTCCCCACATGGGCCCCCTCACTTATCTCTTTAGCCCGTGTCATCACCTACTTCTAGAAAAATTCACCAATGCTCTCTCTCTCCCTCCCTCCCTCCCTCTCCCTCTCTCTCTCCCTCCTATCTCTCTCTCTCGTGTTCTTGCTCTCAAACCCACGGATTTCGATCTCTTTGCTCGAAGCTCTGTCTCCGAAACTATTTTGGGGGGTTGCTACTTGGTATGTGACTTCTCCATTGGTCAAATTAGTTTTTGCTTTAGCTGTTTATATTTTGAATAATTAGCTACTCTTGGTGCTGTTGTAGATGAGCTTGCATGTTGAATTCTTAGAGTTCTAAGTAGTTTGAATGCTTGATATGGCCTCTATGCATCCCTATGAGTAGTTGCTATCAATCTTGTGAAGTTTTGTTCAGAAAAATTTTGTGGACTAAAAATTTCAGAATTTTGTTCATAGGAAAAAGATGAGTTTCTTTAGGAAGTTTGCTTTCAATAAGAACTACAAGGGATTTATTGGGGAGCCGTCGGACAATGACCTCCGCACCCGGAGAATGGCGGAGGTACGGCCGTGCGAATGGCCGCACAACCCATTCATGGATGGAGCCGGAATCCCTCAAGAGTTTGCACAATTTGCTGCTAATGTCGGCCTCTCCGACTTCATCACAACTCAGTGTGAACAATATCATCTCCTCACAAATTCCTTTGTGCAAAGTTTTCATTTCTTAAGTAGGAATAACCCTCGTGAGGTGCAGTTTAATTTATATGCTGAAACCCATCAGATACCACTTACTGAATTTTGCGATATATGCTTGATCCCTTCTGACAGGGAATTAAGAGAGACTAGGCCCGTAGAGTTTGAGGGTTTTTACCGCACTCTGACTATGGGGGATGAGAGAGGGGTATCGAGTGTCACTGCCACTACCTTGCATTTTCCTTTTGTGCATTATTTTGCTTTATTCATTGCAAAGTGTTTACTTGCTAGAGAGAAGGTTGGTGCACTCAGTGCCCCAGATTTCGCTGTCTTACGCCGCACACTTTATGGCGATAACACTTATAGCTTAGGAGTTATTGTGGCACGTCGCCTCCACCTTAATAGATCCAAGGGTAAAATTCATGGCGGTATTTCTGTTACTCGCTTAGCGAGTCTCTTTAACGTTCAGATATGCTAGCATGATTATCCTTTACCCAAGGTTTACTTAGATCGCCAGGCTATGCCACATCATCACTTTATTGATGGAGAGAACACTACTATAGATGTTCCTTATAACCTAGTTTTTAGCGAAATCACTCAGGATGTTATTCCGCTACCTACACGTGCTTTGTTTGATTTTATTGCCAGGGGCGGATACAGGATCATGCCTGAGGACATTGTCGCCTACCAGAACAACTAGGCGGCATCAGAGGAGGAGCCTCAGGAGTGGGATGCTCAGGTACCCGCTCCACAACACTTCAACATAGGACCTTATGGCTTCTACAAGTGGTGATTTCCAAGCTAGGCCAAAAGCCTAAGCTTGGGGGAGTACGTATTTCCACCGACATTACATTCATTGTTCACACATCTCATTCCAGTTGTCGATGCTCATACTTATTCATTGTATTATCCATGCTAGATTTATTTTCTTGCTTTCTTCTTGTGTGTTTGAAAAACTTTGAGAAAATCCCCAAAAAAATGTTTCTTGTTTCTTTTTGATTTTTCTTTCTAGCATAGTTAGTTGTAGTGTTAAAAAGAGAACCCAAAAATATTTCCTTGTTCTTCTTTTGCTTGTTGGGAGCTCTCCCGTGTAAATAATTTTCTCGTTTTTGTTTTTCCTTTTAATTTGCTTTCTTAAATTAAAAAACTCCAAAAACATTTCAGCGTGTTTCTCTAAAATTATTTTCTTCTTTTTGAGTCGACTCCTATGAAAATGCTCAGTGGCTCTCATGTGCATTATAGTTGATCTAATAAAGAGCCCATATTACCTTGTTTTCTCCTTTTGAATAAAATATTTGTAGATTCCAGCCTAGTCCACGACACTCTTGCACTATTATTATTTTCATATCATTCGGTTGTGCAAGTGAAAGGCAATAATGACGATATTTGATGAACTGGCTGTGGCAGGGAGAAATGGGTATGAACTCAACTTGTTCTGTTTTTGTAAATATGTTTAACTCCATGATTCATCCTATTATGATTAAACATGTTTGTAATGACCCTTAGAGATTATAGTTTCTCATGCCATGCTTAAGTATCTAGGAGTGGATAATGATTTATCTTGGATGTCAACATTGCGTTGAAATGATTGTGATGTAGTATAATGATATGGTATCCTCCTCCAAATGTTTGAGTGGCTTGACTTGGCACATGTTCATGCATGTAGTTGAATCAAAACCAACATAGCCTCTATGATATTTATGTTCATGGTGTTCATATCCTACTCATGCTAGTATCCAATGTTACTTATGCATAATGCATGGTCATGACTGTTTTCACTCTCTAGCTGGCCGCTTCTCAACATATTTGGTAGCCTTCACTTGTACTAAGCGGAATTACTGCTTGTGTATCAAAATCCTGAAACCCAAGTTATCCAAGATGAGTCCACCATACCTACCTATATGCGGTATTACCTTGCCGTTCTAAGTAAATTTGCATGTGCCACCTCTAAAAACTTCAAATAAATATCCTTTTTTGTGTGCCTGGATTATTCATAGAGTGACAAGAGGTAATCAGTATCTTCCATGCTAAGCGTGTTATTCTCATGATAAGCGTTTATCACTCATCCTTGCACGAGAGGGGCGGTAATAGGGATTCCCAGTCTCGAATTCAAAATTGCAAATAATTAAACTAAACTCCCCCAGGACTGTTGTTGGTATGGACGGTACCCATGATTCGGTTCGCCGTGGAGTGTGTTTGTTGGTGGAGGGGGAGTAAACCTTTACTTTTTATTGCTTGGGAACCACCACTAATGTGTTTAGCATGGAAGATATCGATAACTAATGATCGTGAAGTAAACAAGAAGGGTGCATTTCTCAAAATTTCATTTACCTATGTTTAAAAAAATTGAGCTCTTGCACCGCTGCAAATCACTGCTTCCCTTTGTGAAAGGGACTATCTATTTACTTTTATGTTGTGTCATCACCTTCTCAAATAAGCGCCAGATTCTGAGAGCACTACTGTCATCCTCATGCATTGTGTGTAGCTAATGTTGGGAGCATCATGACTGGATCTTTTCTACCATGAATTGCAATGTTTAGTTGCTGCTTGAACTTTGGATATGCTCTGTATTTATGTTTTGCGGTCTCAGAAAGGGCTAGTGAGATACCACTATTGTCATATTATATCATGGTTCTTTTGACAAAGTGTTGTCATTTGAGATATCTTATTATTGATTTCTAGTTGATTATGCCATTGATATGAGTTAATGTAATTTTTAAGAACTATTGTCGACATGGTTAGTTATGATCTTTGCTGAAAACCTAGGTGCTACTTAAGCTTATTTATGTAAACAAGAGCAAAAGAGTCCGTAAAAGTTTTTCTTTTTCACTTTCAGTTTATCAACTGAATTGCTTGAGGACAAGCAAAGGTTTAAGCTTGTGGAAGTTGATACGCCTCTATCATATCTAATTTTCCTAACGCTTTTCCTCTTGTTTTGGATTCTAATTTGCATGATTTGAATGAAACTAACCCGGACTGATGATGTTTTCAGCAGAATTACTATGGTGTTGTTTTTGTGCAGAAATAAAAGTTCTTGGATTGGAGCGAAACTTTTTGGAGAATTATTTCAGAATATATAAAAAATACTGGAGCCAAGAACCGTCAGAGGGGGGGGGGCTGGGTGAGCACAGCCCACCAAGGCGCCCCTCATGGCGCGCCCAGGTGGGTTGTCCCCAGCTGGTGGCCCCATAGACCCTGATTCCAACACCATAAATACCTATTTTTCCAGAAAAAATCAGGGAGAAAGAATTATCGCGTTTTATGAGATGGAGCCGCCGCCACCTCCGGTTCTTCATCGGGAGGTCAGATCTGGAGTCCATTTGGGGCTCCAGAGAGGGGGATCTTCGATCTTCGTCATCACCAACCCTTCTCCATCTCCAATTCCATGGTGCTCCCCACCGGGAGTGAGTAATTCCTTCATAGGCTCGCTGGTCGGTGAGGAGTTGGATGAGATTCATCATGTAATCGAGTTAGTTTTGTTAGGGCTTGATCCCTAGTATCCACTATGTTCTGAGATTGATGTTAATATGACTTTTCCATGCTTAATGCTTGTCACTTTGGGCCCGGGTGCCATGATTGATCTGAACTGTTTATGTTATCACCATTATATCTATGTTCTAGATCTGATCTTGCAAGTTATAGTCACCTATTACTTGTTATGATCCGTAAACCCCAAAGTGATAGAAGTACGGATACTTTCCAATAAGGACCGTAGTTTGAGGAGTTCGTGTATTCACTATGTGTTAATGCTTCGTTCTGGTTCTCTATTAAAAGGAGGTCTTAATATCCCTTTCCATATGGACCCCATTGCGATGGGAGGATAGGACAAAAGATGTCATGCAAGTTCTTTCCATAAGCACGTATGATAATTTACGGAATACATGCCTACATTATATTTATGAACTGGAGCTAGTGCCTATCGCCCTAGGTTATGACTGTTATATGATGAATATCATCCAACGAATTCACCAATCCAATGCCTACGAATTTCTCTTATATTGTTTTTGCTAAGTTACTACTTCTATCATTACTGTTACACTTGCTACAAAATCATTGCTATCACTGTTACTGTTACTATTGCTATTGGTACTACTATCAAAACTATCATACTACTTTGCTACTGATCATCTTGCTGCAAATAATTAATCTACAGGTGTGGTTGAATTAACAACTCAACTGCTAATACTTGCAAATATTCTTTGGCTCCCCTTGTGTCGAATCAATAAATTTGGGTTGAATACTCTACCCTCGAAAACTGTTGTGATCCCCTATACTTGTGGGTTATCAAGCCCCTATCTTTCTATGTGTCCGGTTGAAACTTTTTGCTCATGTGTATGCGGTGAGTGTTGGCAATTATAGAAGACTATATGATGGTTGAGTATGTGGACTTGCCAAAAGGCTCCAATACGTGACCCTTCCTGAAAAGATGATGCATTGTAGTTGCAAAGTTGACTGAGAATATAGTTTGTTGGTTTTCAATAGAGTTTATGCTTTATACTTCGATGTTGTGATGAATAGTTACTTGTTCATGAGAAGTTTATGATAAAGGTTATTTGATAAAAGTTCTAAAGTTTGTTGCTGTTATAATAATATACATGATGCTTCTATGTCCGTATTTTTCTTTTAATGACACCTCTCTCTCTCTCTCTAAGCATGTGGACATGTTTTTCGATATTGATTTTGGCTTGAGGATAAGCGAGGTCTAAGCTTGGAGGAGTTGATACGTCCAGTTTGCATCATGTTTTCCTACTACTATTTATAATGTATTTATGCATAATAATGCTTTATGGAGTAATTCTAATGCCTTTTCTCTAATAATATGCAAGGTTTACACAAGGAGGGAGAATACTGGCAGCTGGAATTTTGGACCTGAAAAAGCTACGTCAGAGTTACCTGTTCTACACATCTCCAAATGAGCTGAAACTTCACGGAGATTTTTTATGGAATATTTAACAATTATTGGAGCAAATAACTACCAGAAGGGGCCCATCGGGTGGGCATGATGACCCACAAGTATAGGGGATCAATTGTAGCTCAATAAGTAAGAGTGTCGAACCCAACGAGGAGCAGAAGGAAACGACAAGTGGTTTTCAGCAAGGTAATGTCTGCAAGTGCTGAAACTGTAAGTAGCAGAGTAGTTTGATAGCAAGATAATTTGTAATGAGAAATTAACAATAATAGTAGCAAAAGTCCAGCAAGGTAGCCCAATCTTTTTGAGGCAAAGGACAGGCCAAAATGGTTTCTTATGATAAGCAAAGCGTTCTTGAGGGTACACGGGATTTTCATCTAGTCACTTTCATCATGTTGGTTTGATTCGTGTTCGCTACTTTGATAATTTGATATGCGGGTGGACTGGTGCTTAGGTGTTGTTCTTACTTGAACAAACCTCCTACTTATGATTAACCCTCCCGCAGGCATCCACAACTACGAGAAAAGTATCCAGAATAAATTCTAACCATAGCATTAAACTTTTGGATCCAATCGGTCCCTTACGGAATAGCGCATAAACTGGGGTTTAAGCTTCTGTCACTCTCGCAACCTATCATCTAATTGCTACTCCACAATGCATTCCCTTAGGCCCAAATATGGTGAAGTGTCATGTAGTCGATGTTCACACGACACCACTAAGGGAATCACAACATACATACTATCAAAATATCGAACACATATCTAGTTCACATGATTACTTGCAACATGATTTCTCCCGTGACCTCTCACAAATGATAATCATGCTCAAGATCAGAGGGGTATTAAATAGCATATTGGATCTGAACATATAATCTTCCACCAAATAAACCATATAGTAATCAACTACAAGATGTAATCAACACTACTAGTCACCTACAAGCACCAATCTATAGTTCCGGTAAAAAAGATTGAACATAAGAGATGAACTAGGGTTTGAGATGAGATGGTGCTGTTGAAGATGTTGATGGAGATTGCCCTCCCAAGATGGGAGAGTTGTTGGTGGTGATGATGACGATGATTTCCCCTCCGGGAGGGAAGTTCCCCCGGTGGAATCGCTCCACCGGAGGGCAAAAGTGCTCCTACCCAAGTTCTGCCTCGAGACGGCGGCGCTCCGTCCCGAAAGTCATCTCCTTATTTTTTTTCTAGGTCAAAATGACCTATATACCGGAAGATGGGTACCGGAGGTAGGCCTGGGTGAGCACAACCCACCAGGGCGCGCCTAGGCTCGCTGGCGCGCCCAGGTGGATTGTGCCCACCTGGTGGGCCCCCTCTGGTACTTATCAATATATTCCATAAAAATTCTCCGTGAAGTTTCAACTAGTTTGGAGTTGTACAGAATAGGTAGCCTGATGTAGCTTTTCTAGGTCCAGATTTCTAGCTGTCGGAATTCTCCCTCTTTGTGTATACCTTGCATATTATGGTAGAAAAGGCATTAAATTACTCCAAAAAGCATTATTATGGATAAAAACATCATAAATAACATTAGGAAAACATGATGCAAAATGGACGTATCAACTCCCCCAAGCTTAGTTCTTGCTTGTCCTCAAGCGAAAACCAAAATAAAAAACATGTCCACATGCTTAGAGAGAGAGGTGTCGATAAAAACAAAATACGAACATAGAAGCATCATGTTCATTATTATAACAGCAACAAACTTAGACATAAGACTTTTATCATAGAACTCTTATCATAGACTTCTCAAGAATGAGTGATAACTCATCACACTATTGAAGTATAAAGCAAAAACTCTATTAGAAACCAACAAACTATGTTCTCACGCAACTTTGCAACTACAATTCGTCATCTTTTCAGGAAGGGTCGCGTGTCGGAGCCTGTAGGCAAGTCCACATACTCAACCATCATATAGTCTTCCATGATTGCTAATACTCACCATGTACACATGAGCAAAACGTTTCAACCGGACACACAGAAAGATAGGAGGGGCTCGTGGTTTCGCCTCCCAACGTATTCACCTCAAGGGCGATGTCAACAATAATAACTCATGCTATCTATATTCAACTGGACATATGTGCCTAGATCTTTCCTCACCACATGATGCTTGCCAAAGGAGAAAATAAAAAGGAATAGAGAGAGAGAGCTTTGACTCTTTGCATAAAAGTAAATACATAAAAGTAAAAGATAGGCCATTCATAGAGGGAATCAGAGGTGCCATGCGCTTATATGTCTGTATGCTCAACCCCTTAATGCAAAATAACTTCTCGTTGCATTGCCCCTTGTGATAGCGACCTTTATTATGCAGTCTGTCGCTTTTATTCTTCACCATCACAAGTTCGTGCAACGCTCAACTTTCTCTTACACTAAATGATCTCACACTTTTATAAGCAACTTTTATTGCCTTTTTGCACCGATGACAACTTACTTGAGGGATCTTGCTCAACCCCTAGGTAGGTATGGTGGACTCTTGAAAATAAGATTTGGGTTTAAGGGTTTTTGGATGCACAAGTAGTATCTCTACTTAGTGCTGAATTTTTGGTTAGCAAAGATAGGGGGCAAGCACCACATGTTGAAGGGTCCATGAAAATATGACTTCTGTGTGAATATAAACAAACATAAACCATTAAGTTGTCTTCCTTGTCCAACAACAACAATTTTGGCATCTAATATTTTGATGAGGGCTCACAATCACAAAAGATTTCTAGGATAGTATATTTATATGTGAATCTTCTCTTCCCTTATTAATTCTTTCATGAGTTCCATCATTGACTAATGCTATGTTTGTCAATCTCTAACAAAATTTTCTACTTATACTTTTCTTGATGTGGTGTCATCACCTACCACAAGATTAGCATATGATCTTTTTTATTTATTTCCTTTGTTTCATTTATTTCCTTTCTTTTTATTTATTTACTTTCTTTTTATTTGCAACATGAAAATAAAGAAAGCAGAAACTCAAACTAAACTTTATTATATATCTCGCACATGATTACAAGGATAGATCACTAAGCAAACTCTCAAAATGAAAGGATCGAACTAAACTTTTATTCATCTAAAGCAAAAGATCGAACTAAAATAAGTAAAGGCAAAAGATAGTGGGGACGATACGATACCGGGGCACCTCCCCCAAGCATGGCGGAAGCCAAGGGGAGTGCCCATACCCGATACTCAATTCTCTTTTGGGGATGAAGAAGGTGGTGGTGGTGATGATGTAGCTGATTTGCCTTTCTTCCTTAGCTTATACTTGAGGATGGAATTTTCCTCCTTCAACTCACCGACCTCCTGCTCAAGCTCCAGTACCCTCTTACATAGGTACTGCTTACATTCTTGCAAAAGGCGAAAAGGTATAAACTGAACCTTAGGCCTCTTTGCTTTATTGGGGAGGCTTGACTTCTTGAATTGCACATGCATGTCCCTAGGTTGAGGTAGCAGAGGTTTGTCTTAATTTTAGCTCATCACATGTTTCTCCCTAGGATAATAGTCCTCCTCTTCCTCTGTGGTCCAGCCATAGTGCTCCACATCCCCATAGGACTTGGGGTTTGCGATGAAATCAGCAGCATAGCTCTCACCCACGGAGTCTTGGGACGACATATTTTCATATATGACAAGAAAGCAACAAGAAAAGAAAACAGAAGATTTCTCCACGATACGGTGGTCAATAGGTTCGAGGGGTATATAAATATTTTTTATCTTGGTAAACAAGCAAGCTGTAGAAAAACGGAGTCCGGAGGGTACCCTAGGTGGGCACAACCCACCTAGGCGCGCCCTGGTGTCTTGTGCCCACCAGGGTATGCTTCCTGGAAGTTTCTTATTTTCCTAATTTTCTAAATATTTCAAAACTAACAAAAAAATATTTTTGCGGATTTTTCAGAGTCCGTTTACTTGCCGTATCACGTACCTCCTTATTTTCTCGATTCTAGAGTGTTCCGAAAGGACTCTTTTATGTGTTCTTCCGGTGTCATAGTTTGGATAATATTCCTTTCAACATCAATGGGCATACTTGAGATATAATGTTTTATTCGTTGCCCGTTAACAACCTTCGGTTAGTACCTTCGGCATTATTTATTTTGATGGCTCCAGAACAATAAACCTCCTCGATGACATAGGGGCCTTCCCATTTTGAGAGGAGTTTTCCTGCAAAGAATCTGAAACGAGAGTTGTACAAAAGAACATATTCTCCTACTTTAAACTCACGCTTTTGGATTCTCTTATCATGCCATCTTTTGACTTTTTTCTTTAAACAACTTGGCATTTTCATAAGCTTGGGTTCTCCATTCATCTAATGAGCTAATATCAAATAACTTCTTTTCACCGGCAAGTTTGAAATTATAGTTGAGTTCTTTGATTGCCCAAGATTCTTTACGTTCAAACTCAAGAGGCAAATGACAAGCTTTTCCTAAAACCATTTTATAAGGAGACATACCATAGGATTTTTATACGATGTTCTATAAGCCCAAAGTGCATCATCTAATTTCTTAGACCAATTCTTCTTGGACCTATTGACAGTCTTTTGCAAAATTAACTTTATTTCTCTATGCTAAGTTCAGCTTGACCACTATACTGAGGATGATAAGGTGATGCAATTCTATGGTTAACATCATACTTGGCAAGCATTTTTACGGAAAACACCATGAATAAAGTGTGAACCACCATCAGTCATTAAATATCTAGGGACTCCAAACCTTGTGAAAATAACTTCCTTAAGCATTTTAATAGAGGTGTTGTGATCAACACTACTGGTTGGAATAGCTTCTACCCATTTAGTAACATAATCAACAGCGGCTAGAATATGTGTATACCCATTAGAGGAAGGAAAAGGTCCCATTTAATCAAATCCCCAAACATCAAATGGTTCAACAACAAGTGAATACTTCATAGGCATTTCTTGACGTTTACCGATGTTACCTATTCTTTGGCATTCATCACAAGATAAGAGGAACTTACGGGCATCCTTGAAGAGAGTAGGCCATTAAAATCCAAATTGCAATACCTTGTGAGCAGTTCTATCTCCAGCATGATGCCCTCCATAAGCTTGGGAGTGACATTTCCGTAGGATTTGTCCCCATTCATGCTCAGGTACACAACATATAATAATACCATCTACTCCATCTTTATAAAGATGTGGGTCATCCAAAAAGTAATGTCTTAAATCATAGAAGAATTTTTTCTTTTGTTGATATGTAAAACTAGGTGGTAGATATTTAGCAACAATGTTATTAGCATAGTCCGCGTACCAAGGAGTGTTGTGAGAAACATTTATTGCAGCTAACTACTCATCAAGAAAACTATCATCAATAGGTAGTGGGTCATCAGGCACATTTTCAAGCCTAGACAGGTTATCAGCTGCGGGGTTCTCAGCTCCTTTTCTTTTAGTGATATGTAAATCAAATTTTTGTAGCAAGAGAACCCATCGAATAAGTCTAAGTTTAGCATCTTTCTTTTCCATAAGATATTTAATAGCAGCATGATCGGTGTCAACAATTACTTTTGAATCAACAATGTAAGGCCTAAATTTATCACAAGCAAACACCACTGCTAAGAATTCTTTTTTAGTAGTAGCATAATTTCGTTGAGCACTATCTAAAGTTTTACAAGCATACTAAATAACATTCGGTTTCTTATCAACTCTTTGTCCTAGAACAGTACCAACAACATAATCACTAGCATCACACATAATTTCAAAAGGCAAGTTCCGATCAGGTGGTTAAACAATAGGTGTAGAAATTAAGGCTTTCTTGAGTGTTTCAAAGGCTTCTAAACAATCATCATAAAAAAATAAAGGATTGTCCTTTTGTAGAAGATTCGTAAGAGTCCTAGAAATTTTAGAAACGTCTTTGATAAATCTCCTATAGAAACCAGCATGACCTAGGAAACTACGAATGCCTTTGATATCTTTAGAGCATGGCATTTTCTCAATTGCATCAACCTTAGCTTTATCCACTTCAATTCCTCTTTCAAAAATTTTATGACCCAAGACAATTCCTTCATTAACCATAAAGTGGCACTTCTCCCAATTCAAGACAAGATTTGTTTGTTCACATCTCTGCAAAACTCGATCAAGATTGCTTAAACAATCATCAAAAGACTTCCCATAAACAGAGAAATCATCCATGAAAACCTCAACAATCTTTTCACAAAAGTCAGAGAATATAACAGTCATACATCTTTGAAAGGTAGCAGGTGCATTGCATAAACCGAAAGGCATACGTATATAGGCATAAGTTCCAAAGGGACAAGTATGGTCTTTTCTTGATCAGGTTGAAAAACAGGTATTTGTGAAAAAACAGAATATCCATCAAGGAAGCAAAAATGTGTGTGCTTAGATAATCTTTCTAGCATTTGATCAATAAAAGGCAGAGTGCAATGATCTTTTCTAGTTTCTTTATTTAGTTTTCTAAAATCAATTACCATTCTATAGCCTGTAATATTTTTTTGTGGAATAAGTTCATTCTTATCATTAGGAAAAACAGTAATACCTCCCTTTTTGGGGACACAATGAACATGACTTACCCATCTACTATCAGCTATGGGATAGATAATACCTGCTTCTAGAAGTTTTAATTTTTCCGTTCTTACCACTTCTTTCATCTTCGGATTTAACCAACGCTGGTGATCAACAAGGGGTTTAGCATCAGGTTCCATATTAATTTTGTGCTGACATAGAGTGGGACTAATGCCCTTTAAATCATCAAGAGTATATCCAATAGCAGCTCGGTGCTTCCTTAGAACTTTCAATAATATTCTTCTTCATGCTCTGAAAGATTAGCACTAATAATAACATGATATATCTTCTTTTCATCAAGATAAGCATATTTCAAATTGTCTGGCAATTGTTTTAATTCAAACACAAGATCACCTTTAGGTGGAGGATGACCCCCTAGAGTTTTAATAGGCAAATTGTGTTTAAGCAGAGGACGTTGTTCAAAGAAAATATTATCTATTTCATTTCTTTCATGCATATGTAATTCATTTTCATGGTCTAGCAAATATTGTTCAAGTGGATCAGTAGGAGGCATAGCAATAGAAGCAAGGCCAATTAATTCATCATTACTACGTAATTCTTTTTCATTAAGTTTTCTACCAAACTTGGAAAAATTAAACTCATGAGACTCATCACCAAAACTAACACCGACAATTTGTTTCTCACAGTCTATTCTAGCATTAACGGTGTTCAAGAAAGGTCTACCAAAGATAATGGGACAGAAGTCATCTTGTGGGGAACCAAGAACAAGAAAATGTAGGGTATTTTATTTTCCCACACAAAACTTCAACATCTCTAACAATCCCAATTGGTGATATAGTGTCTCTATTAGCAAGTTTGATAGTAACATCTATGTCTTCTATCTCTGCGGGTGCTATGTCATTCAAAATTTCTTCATATAAGGAATAAGGAATAGCACTCATGCTAGCACCTATGTCACATAAACCATGATAATAGTGATCTCCTATTTTAACCGAGACAATGGGCATGCCAACAACAGGTCTGTGCTTATCCTTTTTATTAGGTTTGGCAATTCTAGCAGCTTCTTCACAGACGTAAATAACATGCCCATCTACATTTTCTTCCAAGAGATCTTTAACCATAGCAATACTAGGTTCTACTTTAATTTGTTCATCAGGTTTAGGTCTTCTAATGTAGCTTTTGTTTACCACAGTTGAAACTTTAGCATGTTCCTTTATCCTAATAGGGAAATGTCATGGAAGTGTCACGGCAGATGTCCTCGTAGAAGGACTTAGTTGTGGAGCCATTGCGACGAGGTTAGCTTAAAGGGGTTAAATGGGACAAAGGACACAGGGAGTTTATACTGGTTCGGCCCCTTGCGATGAAGGTAAAGGCCTACTCCAGTTTGAGGTGGTATTGCTAGGTTTTCAATTACCAGGGAGCAAACATGCTTTGCATGGCTTTCGACTTGTTGTTTCTTGCCCTAAACCACTGCCGGGTTGTCCCCTTATATACATGGGTTGACGCCCTGTGGCCTACAGAGTCCCGGCCGGCTCATAGAAATGTGTCCGGCTCGGTGACTTATCTTACATGCCTTACAATACAAGTTTACATATACATGGCGGTTTACACTTACGGGCCTTAAGCCGCCCCAAGACTTGGGCCTTTTAACAGGCCTATCTATGAACCACCATCCTTAGTATATTCTTGGGCTTAACTTAGATAAACCGCCATAAGGGATGGGCCAGCCCCTCCTGGGCGGGTCATATGTGATAATTATATCCCCAACATTAGGCCCCAGGTTGATTTGAACTTGTTCATGTCAATCTTCAACTTTTAGAAAAAAACCCTTCTTCATCTTCCTGTGCCACGCTGTAACCTGCCATGACATCATCTCCGGCAATTAATATGACGCACGGCCCAAATAAATCTTTTCCTTAACTGACCCTTCTAAAAATCGAGGCGCTCATGCCGTGACATATCCACTTTTTTGTCTCCTCGATTCCCGTGTATGCCACTTATCCTTCTGGCCTTATACATAGGGCCATGAGCCTACTTCTCATTCTCCCCCTTTGCCTTCTCTCCTTCTTCTTCCTCCTCGCGACGTCCCAGTGCACCGGAGCTTCGCCGCCATCAACCTTCATCTCCTTCATCGACTCCGGCTGCTGCATCACCCTGAACAGATCAGAGCACTACGGCGCCTCTCCACTGTCTCGTCAGCACCAGTAAGTCTTCCCTTTCTCGCCATAGATCTGTCATTAGGGTTTCAGTGTTCGTCGCCGCCCTTCTTTTTTCTTGCTTAGATTCATGGCTTAGATCCTAAAAACCACATAAACCTTACGCGGTAATAGTTTTTAGCACTTATTTTTTATATCAGACCATATCTTTCTTACAATAGATCTCATCTGAACGCCCCTGCTCTTCTGCTGCCCCCACCTTAGGTTTAGATTTTATTCCATTTTTCTGAATAGCTGCAGATCCAATCTTATATCTTTAATCCGCGAAACCTATTTGTCTCGATACTTAGTAAAATTTTGCTCTTGTCAGATCCTGAATACCAGTACGTGTCATGGCGGCTTACATGTCCGGCTTATAATTACCCATATATCATTAGTCCTCACTTAAGCCGCCATTCTGAATATATATGCTGTAACTGTTCACATGTGACCAATCTGATTTGAACTGGTCAAAATTTCCCTTTCTTTAGGCTTTCTCTCTTCACAATGCCGCCAAAGACGTTCTATGCATGCAACTGGGTTCCCTCCATTGTCACTGAGGGCATGCTTAAAGACTTTGTCAAAATTGGATATTTGCCAGAGAAGAATGTCATGCACTATTGTGCCCCTAAACCGGGCGAAGAAAAACCTCAACTAAAGGAGGGCGAAGTCATTGTATTCACGGATCATATGAACCGAGGCTTCTCACCACCCGACTCTAAGTTTTTCCGAGATGTCATGCACTTCTTCCAGCTCCATCCTCAAGACATTGGACCCAACTCCATGACAAATATCTGCAACTTTCAAGTCTTCTGCGAAGTATACCTTCAAGAAGAGCCTAGTGTTGAGCTTCTTAGAGAATACTTTTATTTGAACCGTCAAAATGAGTTCATGAACGGCCCTAGCTTGGAACTTGGTAGAATTTCGATTCAACGCAGAAGGGATGCCATCTTCCCTTATGCCTGCCTGCCGAGTCACCCAAAAGATTGGAATCAGACATGGTTTTACTGCAAAGATACTTCTTCGGCTGACGAGAAAATCCATTGCCGGGTTATAGCGCTGAACGTCTTGACCCAAAGCATGATCTTCCGGGAAAGCTCTCAGCCACTGGACATAGAAAACTTGCGCCCACCATAGAAAAAGTTAAAGCTCTACTGGGAAACGGATTAACCGGCATTGACTTAGTTCGATGCTGGGTTGCCTGGCGGATCATATCCTTGAGTCGTCGGCCTGGCTTAATGTGCGCATACACAGGTGGTACAAAGGATCCACTACGCCATAGCCCTTTGTGTCTGTCTGATGACGCAATTATTGAAATGACAAAAACACTTCTGAATGAAGATTCTAAGGACTGCAGCAAAGTGGGTCTAAACCCTTTCTGCAAACTTAACCCGCCGCCGAATGTGAGTCTCTGAACTTATTTATCTTTACCTCATTATTCAAACATTTTGCTAACTCATTTTTTGATGACTTCTACAGGATAAGTCTGATTTTTGGAAGAAGTCATATGATCGTGAAGCTACCAAGAAGGCCAGAGCTGCCAAGAAAGCCGCCAAGAAAACCGTTAACAAGACGACCAAGAAAAAGAAGAAACCAAGCGCCTCTGATCTGCTTAATCTGGATGACACCTCTGAGCCGGAGGTAGCCCTTGACTCTCTTGGCTTGTTTTTCATTCACCTTATTGACACTGACTATTATCAGGATGACACGGGAGCCAGCCAAGCAGCTGAAGAAGAGGTAACTATTATTTCCTCCGGCTCAGACCCTTTGCCAAGACAGAAACTTTGGCAAGTAACCCAGAAAGTAAGGTTTGCACACCCCTTGCCTTATTTAGATCCTCACTTTCTTTTGAAACGACAGCAACACGAGAATCGACGTCAGACCCAGACCAGTAGAGGTGAAGAATTGTCCTCTGGTTTACCAAACACCTGCTCCTCCAAAACGGCGAAACGAGGTTCTTTTTTAACTTGCTCCTTTAACCTGCTGGCAGATCTTATTTGCCTGTCACCTAACTCTGTTAATGACTATTGACCAGGAACTTGCCTATTCTTCCCCTAGCGACTCATCGCAAACTGAGCTGACGGCTTTTAAAACTACCCCTGTGTAATAGCAATTAATTTTACTCTGTAACTCTTTATACTCTTATATATAGACTGACCTGTCATAACTCGTGCAGTGGTCAAGCAAAGCCTAACATGAAGGCGAAGGTGACCAAGCCAACTGAGGCACCTGAAGTTTCTGAGCCAGAGCAGCATGTCCCTGCACCTGAAGCTTCTGACAAACAGCCAGAAGAACCTGCCACTGATACTCCACCTGAAATTCCTGACCTCTCCCATGATCATCTGGATGCCAATCCTGTGCTCAGTGAACCATCCAATCCACTTAAGCCGCCAGAAGAACATGGTGAAGATGTTATCATTACTGGCACCAGCTTCAGAGAACCGGGACGTCCAACCATCTTGGCCAAGCACTCCGCTAAAGACGAGTTCGTTGAGAGGTAAAATGAAATTTGACATTGCTGATTACTCTCAACTGACCGTCAATGAAGTATTCTCTGGTTATCTTAACCAAGTTCATTCCAGTCGCGACCTTGAGATTGATATGGTGAAGCAGATGCAACAGAAATATGAGGTATGACTTCCAGCTTTAAATAAGTTATGTACATCCTGCCAGCCCCCAAGTCTACTGGCTATGATAAGATTGAATAGGCTGTAGACTTAGAAGAATCCATAAGCTTCTGTCATAGACTCCCTCAAGTCCTATTTAAAACTAAACCGGATGTTGAAACAGTTTAATTTTGCATCCGTAGTCCCCAAGGGGCGGTTTAATCAGCATGAATGAGCCGGTCCTATTTATCATTGTGTAAGAAAATTAGAGCTTAACTGCATAGTCCCCATGAGTCGGCTGAAACTGTTTACAGCACATCCGGCTCATCATTAATAAGATACGAGCAATATGCATTAGCCCCCAAGTGCCAAGTAGTGTTGCTTGCAAAGTGCTTGGGACCTTATTCATAAGAGTCGTTTCCTTGAAAAATTGCTTTGACAGACATAAGCCCCCAAGTGCCAAGTGTTGTTGCTTGCAAAGGACTTGGGACTTATATTTTTGTAAGCCGTCGTGAATATGTTTGACAAGTATGCGCTTCATGGAGGCTGCTACTGCTGAACTGGAATCTCAATTAAATGATGCAAAGACCCGACTGGCAACTCAGGAAACCGAGACCCAAAAAGCTGAGTCAAATTTCTAGTTTAGCGTGACTGAGTCGGAAAAACTGAAGACCAATTTTGAGGCGGAGAAAAATACTTGGGATGAAGAAAGGTCTGCCTTAATACAGCAAGCTGAAAAAGTAGAAGCAGATCTTCAAGAGGTAACCACTGAGCTTATCGGCTTAAAACACCGTGTATCTCAGATGGTTTCCGCTATCTTTGGTGAGTCGCCTTGCTATTCATCCAAAGTAAGTACTTGTCACAGTAATATAAACCGCCCTTTAACCGATCTGTAATGCACTCAGGTCCCAGGAGCAAAAACCTTAGCGAGGACACGCTTGTGAAGCTCAAGGCGGTCTATACTCTTGTTGAGCAGCTGTATACTGGAGCTTAGCGTACATTGGCTACCATCTCCCCGGCTAATCAAGGACCCAATCTGTTAAGTGATGTGTTGAAGAAATTGTCAATCCTACCCACCAGAATTCAAGAGATAAAGCAGTCTTGTGTGAGAGCCGGTGCTGTGACAGCTTTGAGCCGTGCAAAAGCATGGGTACCAGAGTTAGACCCGGTCGACGTAGCCAGTGGATATCCAAGTCTGAAGGAAGATGGGACTTCTTTTGCTCAACAATACTTCGCCGCTTGTGTTAAAGCAATCCGTCCTCATGTGATAGTCGTTGCTGAAGAAAGCAATCTCTCCACATATCAGCTGGCTTACGACGCAGAGAACCAGAAGATGCATACTCCTGCGTATAAAGTGATGGATTTGATTCCTCCAATTCGTAAGCACACCTTCGCCCCTGAAATTGACCCGTCCAATCTTACTGATGACGAAGCTGAATTCTATGCCTTGCGCGGCTTTGATTGGTCAAAACCAAACTTCCAGACAGCGGAGGAGGATGAAGAACCGGCAAGGGATGACCAAGAGCCAGGCCAAGAGGAATGAACCGCCGGGCGGTTGATACCTTTGATTTTTGAAAGCACTTGATCTCATTCGGCTCATGAAACCATGTAATAGGGTAGCAAAACTTGAATCTGTTGTGCCATTGTGCACGTTTTTGCCTTTTGCTTAATATTGCTTATCCGTTGGTTTAAAAACCCTTATAAATATGATAGTCTTTGACTTATGCAAACCTGAATGATTATTATCCTGCACTCAAGGAAAGTACAAGTGCCCTGGCGGCTTACCGCCGGGCGGGTCATGATACCAAATTAAAGCCACTGAGGACGGAAAGTCCATAACTAGGGCCGATCTGACAATTGTTAAATAAGATGTCATACCTGTAGTATATGCTTAGACTGCCGGCTTATCACCTTCATGCAATTATAGGTGTTAGAGCTATAACTCTAAACATAGGAGTATGATACTCTGGCGACTTAAAATCTGTCCTCCTGACGGGTTGTAAACCCCAAAGTATGCTTCAAATATGAGTCGTAAACAAGGCAGCTAGGCCCGACTTGCAAAAACTAGAAGGCAACAAAAAAACCATATAAATAGTACAAATAACAAATCAGAAGAAATTCGAGGCTTTTGTAGGCTGCCAAGCCAAAGTGTCTTCTTCAATGAAACTAGCCGGAGCTACTGGATTGTTCGTGCGTTCTATGAGCCTGACTCACAGTGTGCCAAATCGTCATTTGAACCCTAGATGAAGTCTGGTCTTGCTCAAAGACTTATCAGGAGTACGCGGGGCCAGAGTAACAGCATACATCACGCGCCGATTTATCCAAGTTTCAAGGAAGGAAGCTTATGAAGCTTGGATTCATCCCAACTATCTATAAACCGTGCTGTCGCATGACAAGCCGCCGTTTGAACCTTAATCGAGCTCAGATCTTGGTCGAATACGCCGTAAAGACTGATCGTTTAAGTGTTCGGCGGGTCAATCAGGATGACCTGATGGATTTGAAGCAGTGGGTTATAGGTAGGATGACCCGGTCAGAGTTTGTTCTCTTTGGTCGAATACGCCTCTGTTTGAACAAACCTGGTCAAGGGGGTAGTAACGCTATGTTCTCTTTGGTCGAATACGCCTATGTTAGAACAGGAAGCCCCCAAGTGACATGCTTACAAATCATGCTCGTTAGGGACCTATGTTTGAGCTATGTTGTGCATCCAACTCTCTTTGGTCCCTAAAACTTGGGCGTCGTGCCTCTTAAATGAATATGATGATAAAGACTCAGCTTCGAGGAAGCGAAATGACAGAGGCCCTTAATTGTCAGGCATGCCGGCTTTATTATACTGCTTATATTATATACATCAGGTAACTATGTACATCATGAGAGCCGATGGCTCAAGTATAGTAGGGCCAAAGATGAGCAATGTTCCACGGCCGACGGGTCTCCTCCTCTGATGTGCGTGAGTCCTTGTTGTCTCAAACATCGATAAGGTAGTATGACCCATTATGTAAATTCTTGCTGACTACAAAAGGTCCTTCCCAAGGCGGTGATAACTTGTGCATATCTGTCTGATCTTGGATGAGCCGGAGCACTAAATCGCCTTCTTGAAAGGTTCTGGTTTTGACCCGGCGGTTGTGATAACGACGTAAGTCTTGCTGATAAATCGTCGAACGAGCTGCCGCGAGATCACGCTCCTCATCCAATAGTCAAGTGCATCTTGACGCGCCCTTTCATTGTCAGCCTCAACATAAGCCGCCACCCGAGGTGAATCATGACGGATGTCACTAGGGAGAGCCGCCTCTGCCCCATAAACCATGAAAAAAGGAGTGTAACCCGTAGACCCATTGGGCTCGTATTGATACTCCATAACACTGATGGTAACTCCTCACCCAACAACCCGACGTTCTCTGCAAAGGAACCATAAGCCGGGGCTTGATACCTCACAGAATCTCCTGATTTGCTCGTTCTGCCTGACCATTGGATTGAGGGTGAGCTACAGAGGAAACGTCAAGCCGGATATGCTCCCGTTGACAAAATTCTTCCATAGCACCTTTAGAGAGATTAGTGCCATTATCTGTTATAATGTTGTGTGGAAAGCCAAAACGGAAGATAGCCTTCTTCATGAATTGAACCGTCGTTGCTGCATCACATTTACTAACCAGCTCTGCTTTAGTCCACTTAGTAAACTTATCAAGTGCCACCAAGAGGTGGGTCTTCTTATATTTGGACCTATTAAAGGGCCCAACCATATCAAGCCCCCATGTTGCAAACGGCTAAGTAATTGGAATCATCCTCAATTCTTGAGCCGGCACATGAGCTCGTCATGAAAATTTCTTACAGCCGTCACATCTGCTTACCAAATCATCAGCATCAGCATGAGCCGTCAATCAATAGAACCCATGACGAAAAGCCTTGGCTACAAGAGATTTAGAGCTAGCATGATGAACACAATCTCCTTCATGGATCTCTCGTAAAATCTCACAACCTTCTTGAGGAGAGACGCAATGTTGAAACGCCCCTGTGACACTGCGATGGTGCAACTCCCCATTAACAATTGACATTGACTTAGACCACCGGGTTATTTGTCTTGCCAAGACCTCATCTTCTGGCAACTCACCTCGGGTCATGTAAGTCAAATACGGAACCGTCCAATTAGGAATAGCATGAAGAGCCGCCACCAATTGCGCCTCCGGGTCAGGGACAGCAAGATCCTCCTCTCTAGGCAATTTAACACACGGGTTATGCAAAATGTCCAGAAACGTGTTAGGCGGCACCGGCTTACGCTGAGACCCTAGCCGGCTTAAAGTATCAGCCGCCTCATTCTTCCGGCGGTCAATATGCTCAACTTGATAACCCTTGAAATGACCCGCAATAGCATCAACATCTCGGCGGTAAGCCACCATGAGCGGATCCTTAGAATCCTAAAAACTTGCTGAGCTACCAGATCTGAATCGCCAAAACACCGCACCCGGCTCATATTCGTTTCTTTAGCCATCCGGAGACCATGGAGCAAGGCATCATACTCAGCTGCATTGTTAGTACAAGGGAACATTAGCCGAAGAATATAAGAAAATTTATCACCTCGTGGGGAAGTTAAGACAACTCCAGCCCCCGAGCCTTCCAACTGTCTGGATCCAGCAAAGTGAATAGTCCAATATGTGTCATCCGGATTTTCCTCTGGTGCCTGCAACTCTATCCGGTCATTGATGAAATCCACAAGTGCTTGGGACTTGATGGCTGTACGAGGCACATATTTTAAGCCATGAGGTCCAAGCTCAATGGCCCATTTAGCAACCCGGTGTCAGTGTCAAAACTGGCAGATCTCGGGTAGGGGGTCCCAAGCTGTGTATCATGGATCGATGGGTAACAGGAGATAGGGGACATGATGTTTACCCAGGTTCGGGCCCTCTTGATTGAGGTAAAACCCTACGTCTTGCTCTTGTTTATATTGATGGAGTATCAAGTACAGAGTTGATCTACCTCGAGATCATATGTTGTGGTCCAAAACCTAAGGGTATGATGAATAATATCATAATCATCCATTGACTAGCCTGGCCTCGACTTATATAACATACCAGAGGCCTAGGATAACAAGAGTCCTAGTCGAATACGTCGGTGGAGAGGAGTCCTTGTCTTGATCACCAAGTCCTGTGGAATCTTCCTTGTATATGTCTTCGGCTGTCCGAACTGGCCCATGAGTAAACGACCATGGGGGTCCTCGGCCCAGTCCAACTGATCAGGAGACGATGTGGTGAGTACCCCCTAGTCCAGGACACCGTCAGTAGCCCCCTGAACCGGTCTTCAAGTTGGGGACGCTCCTCGATTCTTCCGAACTGTTCTTCATCTTCGGTCGTCGGTCTTGAAAACTAGTTCAACAAATCTTCCCATCTTCGATCTTGAGGATCGCCGAAGTAAATCCAAAGAGTTTACACGTCGGGTATCCGAGGAGCCCCTTTAAGTTCTCGGCCTTTATCAATGCCTTGTTATTTTTATGCCACACCTCGGGTTTGAAGTTGTTCCCGGGCGGCGGCGTCCTCTTGCGTCCGAGCTCTAACGCTGGACTGCATTCGAGGTATCTTTTGCAGCCGAGCACCAATGCTGGACCGCTTCCGAGCTCCAACGCCGAAATGTATCCGAGCTCCAACGCCGAAATGTATCCGAGCTCCAATGCCGGACTGTATCTGAGCTCCAATGCCGGACTATATCCGAGGTGTCATAAATCACCTTGGTTCAAAAAATTTGAAGGAGTTTAGCCGAGCTTAATGCCGGAAATGTCCTCTATGGAGCCAGCCACTAGCGCCCGAGCTTTATGCCGGACTGCTTCCGAGGTGGTGCACCACCTCGACTGCGGGCCGATTTTTTGTCAATATTTTTGATTGGTGCAATTTATTCTCTGCCGAGATATATAGCCAGTAGTGTGTATCGGTCTAAAACCCGAGATGCACCTGAAGGATGACATAAGACCGCTGATCCCAGTAGCCCCTGAGACTCAGGTTGATTCACAAAATTGGCCTGAGGATCAACTCCTAACTCGGCAGAATACTTCTGGACACAAAAAGCGGTGTGCAAATTCCTCAAGACTCAGGTTGGGTGCGGCTGACCAACCTGAGGATCATAATCTCCTCGAAATCTTATTGCACTTTAAATTTTCTACATTGGATTGTCAATGCAGTAGCCCCCGAGACACTGGTCGGGTGGCAACACTAGATCAGGGGATCAATACACCCCTTTCAATATTAGTTAATGATAAGTCCGAAGCCCAGTAGCCCCCGAGCCTTAATGTGGGCACAAGTGGCCGAATTAAGGATTGATATCCAGAGTAAAACCACAAATTATGTGTAATGATTCTATGTATCCAAGTACTTTACATCATTAATGCTCGGATCCACATTGTACAAAACTCTGTTGACCGATCATCAGCTTCAACCTCCTCGGCCAGAAGCCGGGAAGTGTTTGTCCTACTTTATAAAGCCGCTATAAGGGAAAAGATTTATGGAAAACAAGGCAATCCAGCCATACGGTTTTATAAACAAAGGTACGCGGGGAGATATGTTATATTACTTAATGTAAGAAACATCTTCCAAGGAAAATAGTCCCGCTATCGGTTCCTTTCTTTGGGTCGTCATTCTTATCATGATCATGAAACCTCACCTCCGATCAATGTGGGAGGAAAATATTGAGGATTTAGTTCGGGGAAAGTTCCCGAACTCTATGGTAATAATGAACCAAATTTTTTACTTTCGTCGTTGCCGACCAATGATATCCTTTAAGATCGCTAGCTTTCGGCTTCACCCAGTCTGAGGTACTAACTCGGATGACCCGGTAGTAGTAATCACAGAGGTGCTCCCTTTACCGCCTAGCTGAACAATCGGGAACGTAGGGGTAAGCACAGGAGCTAGGCAACCCAGCTTGGCAAAAAATCTTAAGTCAAATTGATGAATATTTATGGCTTTATAACGATGATTACGGAAGGCAGCTCTTGTATATTAAATACAAATGACGATGATATGTTTATTTTGACTCCGTTGCGACCATTTATCAGTTGAAAGTGGCCCATCGTTGGCTTCTACCCCTTTGTAGATACTACGCAGGGTGTCTCTGCAATAACAAGACAACCCTTAGCCGACGTCTTGGTGCCGAAGGCGGTTGTGTTAGCGAAAACGAGGCAATCAGATATGCGGGCTTTATAACGTTCACTTAGTCATAGGAGCTTTAAACTGGGGAAGCTAGCTATGAGCCCCCGGTTAGTGTTCGGCGACATCCGAGGTCAAGCCGTAAACACTTCGGCCAATGTTATGAACGGTCTGTCATTTAACATAGTCATCGGATCGCTGACCAGTTTACGCTTATTGTGACAGTCAGTTTTCGGCTTTCTCCACTGAGGTGCTTAACCATGCGAGCTGGAAGAACAATTGCAGTGGCTCTCCCTTTGCACATCTAGCCAAACAAAGCGGAATGTAGGAGGCAACCACAGGAGCCGGGCAACCCAACTATTTGACCGAAGACACAATTCGAAACCAATGCATATTTAGCAATATTCGAGAACGGTTTTGCCGAATCTCTAAAGGTGTCCGGCGTTGCACTGTGAGACTTGTGCTGAAAACACACAAATAGTTTAAAAGTGTCATAAGCTTGGAAAACCAAAAAACGTCAGTAAAACTTGACGTTTGAACAAGATCAAGTGTTCGGTGCCAATCCGAAAATTGGAAAAAAGAAAAAAATTGTGCTTCTGGCGTGCTTTAACATGACACACCCAATCTCAACACTTCAAGCGGGCCAGCCTACGGCTTCCAGCTCCTTATACCAAAGGCGGAGTACTTCTTTGAGGCCAGTTTAGCGAACTAAACTCGAGCGGCTTTTTAGAGAGAAGACAGGCTATCCGGCTATTGACCATACACTCGAGTCGAAAAAGGAGCGGTAGAAAAAGACTTTGCAACGACGAAGAAGAAAACACATTTACTATAAAACAGCTCATATAAATTTTAAGAGCCCCCAAGTGACTTGGGTAAAAGAATTTTATGTATAATGATTGTATGCACCGATGTACTTATATCATATATGTGTTCACCCGAACTTTAAACACGTCTTAACCGACCGTCGGCTTCTCCCTCTTTGGTCAAGGACCAAAAAGTGTCATGTACTCCACCTGTTGGAAGTATCGACAATGTTTCCGATAACCAAGAAATTAGGCCATAAGGCTGTAACAGACAAAGCACGCTTAGGGAACTTATGCTATATTACTGACGAAGTGTAAGAAGCATCTTCGAAGAAAATAGTACCTCCACTGATACCTTTCTTCGGTTGCTCATTGTTACTATGAGAATTGTGCAATAGATTTTTTGTACTCATGAGTTCCGTTGTGTGCCGACCATTGTTGGAAACAATAAGAGCGCTAGCTTTCGGCTTCACCCAGTCTGAGGTACTAACTCAGATGACCCGGTAGTAACAATCGCAGAGGTGCTCCCTTTACCGCCTAGCCGAACAATCAGGAATGTAGGGGTAAGCACAGGAGCCAGGCAACCCAGCTTGCGAAACACTTAAGTCAACATGGTGCATATTGTGGCGTAATACACGAACAAGGAACGAAGCCGTACAAGTATAATCATATGCAAAAGGAAAGGCTTCACAAAGGAAGCCCCCAAGTAAATGGGGTATTTGAATTTGCTTGCAACAAACAAGGTTTTGACAAAGAAAGTTTTTCGCAAATGACTTTTTGTCAAAAAAGCATAATGCTTGGTCGAACCGAACGAAATTTAAAACTAAAGGTTTTTAAGCATGGAAGCGACTTAGCTGGTTAATGTGCTCGTTTTCGATGCATGACCCGAGCTTATGGCGGGACAAGGTCCCAGCCCCCAAGCCGGTCCCGAGGTGGCGGAGCGAAGAGCTCGGCACTCCGAAGTGGCGACATAGCACGGCCAATGCAGGCCGGCATTGTGACGCCGAAGTCCTCAGCGTGTCTTAATGAAGTAATGCCGAAGCCCTCGGTCTAGCCGAGGTGACGTGGTACGTCGGTACACCAAGGTGGCAGCGCTGCCTGACCCGGATCCTTTACCTGTGCACAGAAATAGTGCAAGCCAAAGATAATAGGAATAAAAAAAATTGTTGCATAATTAATAATTTACGCAAAGTGAGTAATAAAAGAAATATGGCCTGTGTGCTGAACACTCGATGAGGTAGAGCTCTCTCAGCGATGCCGAAGTCCCCGAGGCAACCGAACATGTCGGTATGGCGATTCGACCAACAAGGTGATCACGTGAGCCGATTGGGATAACGATGTCGGCTTGCCAAAGTGACCACATGACGCAGTTGAAGTCGATCACCTACACACATAAAATAGTGTGGTCCAAAAAGGATAATTGCTTTTTGCAAAAATAATTTATTGAAAGAGATGTGGCCTGGTGCCGAAGTCATGTCGATGTAGGGCGTCGGCGTGACGCGGTGAAGGCGTGGCCAAGCCTGAATTCGGAGGCCGGTCTGAGTTCCGGATGCGACATTCGCCGAACTATATACGAAAATTGACCGAACCACCACGTGACCGTTGTTAATGCGGTCACCATTTGATAGACCTGTGTACAGATGATGAAACAAACCAGAGTAATAATTTCTTGGAAAAAATAAACCCAAGAAAGAAAAATACTAGGATTAATAACTCCTAGTTTATTTGTTGTAGCAATCTGAAGAAAGGTTACTTCCAAAATTGCGACTCGATCCGCACACCCATTACCTGATGGGCTATAAAGCGACGGTGTGGTGATGCTAGCAAAGGTGGGCTCCCCGAGGCAAAGCCCCCGGTCCAGCTAACGTGACGAAGCTGGTCGGCTGGTAACGCCGAAGTCTCCGGAGTAGTTTGAAGAAGGGATGGCGAAGCTCCCGGTCTAGCCGAGGTGACAGAACAGGTCGGTAAGAAGACGTTGCAGCTGCCATGTCAGCCGAGGTGTTGAAGCAGTTCAACATGATGGACATTGGCTTGAAAAAGCAACATTGCGGCCATGCCGGCGCAGGTCGTAACTTGTGACGCGGTCAATGCCGGCTTGATGAAGTGACCGTGCGGCGATGCCGGCGTGCCCGCTCCGTGTAATTCGTGGGGCGGCGATGTTGGTGATGATTTATACTTCGCGATGCCGAACTCTTGTTCGGCTTGCCCAGATGATGATCCGAAGAAGTTGAGATCAGCTCAACAAAGCGACGACGTGTCTAGCGCAGGTGGACAGCCGTGGAGCAATGTTGACGGGCTGGTTTGACACCGGTGCGATGGTGAAGATCATATTGGAAAAGACCTTAAAATTAGTGGGATGTGTTTGGGAACAAAACACAATACCCCATACGAAACCTCGTTCAAAAAGGATGTCCGAAATCGCGTTCATAAAAAATATGAACTCGGGTCGGATTCGTTCTCGAACAGAAAATAGATCTGAAAACTGGTCCACTCATTGGAAGGTTCCCGGAGTTTGAACCGTCGGATCGAGCTGAAATTTGGAGGGGTGGTAGATATGGGAATTCCACATCATATGAACGATTGGATCTTCCAAAGGACCTCCGAGCTAGGCTCTGGAGACCACGCCCTAAACTCGTCCGGATTCCCGTCCAGATTTGACAGGGCTTCGGTATATCGTAGATTGCCGGAGATTCCTCCATCGGAACTCGACTAAATTTTGCATGGCTGTTGTAGACTTAATTACGCACAATTCCACTGAATAAATCATCAAAGCAATGCTCAAGGAGGTGGTGGCAGCAGATACAAGTTTGTTGTCCGGAAAAACAACACGGCTGCCCGAGGGCAATGTTGATGTTGAGCCCCCGAGCTCCATGGACGATTATCTACGATAATGATAGAGATTGGAGTTGATGTTGATGAAGGGCCCCGTCCAAACATGATGATCGGAGATGGAGCGCGGTCCTCGGTCGAGCCAAGGTGACCAGTTGAGCCGGCGACGAAGATGTCGGCGTCGCAGTTAATCTGCGGGCGAGCCATTGATCATTTGCCGATCACACAACGGGACTCTCAATGAAAGCACCATTGTCGGGGTCAAAACCAGCAGATATCGGGTAGGGGGTCCAAAGCTGTGTATCATGGATCGATGGGTAACAGGAGACAGGGGACACGATATTTACCCGGTTCGGGCCCTCTTGATTGAGGTAAAACCCTACGTCCTGCTCTTGTTTATATTGATGGAGTATCAAGTATAGAGTTGATCTACCTCGAGATCATATGTTGTGGTCTAAAACCTAAGGGTATGATAAATAATATCATAATCATCCATTAACTAGCCTGGCCTCAGCTTATATAACATACCAGAGGCCTAGGATAACAAGAGTCCTAGTCGAATACGTCGGTGGAGAGAAGTCCTTGTCTTGATCACCAAGTCCTGTGGAATCTTCCTCGTATATGTCTTCGGCTGTCCAAACTGATCCAGGAGTAAATGGCCATGGGGGTCCTCGGCCCAATCCAACTGATCGGGAGACGATGTGGTGAGTACCCCCTAGTCCAAGACATCGTCACCCGACCTGTGGCTTCCCTGTTTTGAATGATGTCTCCTAAAGGGGCAGACCTAACCATAGTAATGGGATGACCTTGAAAATATTGTTTGAGCTTCCGGCTTGCCATAAAAACCCCATACACAAGTTTCTGCCAGTGTGTATATCTCTGCTTGGATTCAATAAGTACGTCACTAATGTAGTAAACCGGCCGTTGAACCAGGTACTCCTTGCCTTCCTCTTTTCTTTCCACCACAATAGCTACATACAATAACAGAGGCTCTTTATCAATAGGGGCAGCAAGCACGGGTGGCTCAGCCAACTATTTTTTCAGATCCTCAAATGCTTGATTAGCAGCATCACTCCAAACAAAGTGACCTTTCTTCTTCATCATCTGATAAAGAGGAATATCCTTGTCACCTAACCGGCTTATGAACCGGCTTAGAGCTGCAATACGACCCACCAGACACTGAACATCATTGACACACGCCAGTTTAGCCAATGAAGTGATGGCCTTGATCTTCTTCGGGCTAGCTTCAATGCCTCTGTTAAAAACCAGAAACCCCAAGATCTTGCCTGCTGGTACACCAAAGACACATTTGGCCGGGTTAAGCATCATCTTGTAGACCCGGAGATTATCAAACGTCCCCTTCAAAACATCAATCAGAGTCTCCTTCTTTCTGGATTTTACCATAATGTCATCCACATAAGCATGAACATTACGCCCGATCTGATTATGTAGGCAATTCTGTACACACCGCTGATAAGTCGCCTGGGCACTCATGAGCCCAAAAGGCATAGACACATAGCAGAAGGCTCCAAACGAAGTAATGAAAGTTGTTTCCTCCTGGTCCTTAACTGCCATTTTGATCTGATGATAACCTGAATAAGCATCCAAAAAACTCAAACGCTCACAACCCACCATAGCATCAACCCGCCGGGCAAGCCTTGTTTAAGTCCGTGTAATCCACACACATTCGCCAAGTGCCGTTCTTCTTAAGCACTGGCACCGGGTTAGCCAACCACTCAGGATGGAAAACTTCAATGATAAACCCGGCCGCTAAGAGCCGGGCCACCTCTTCACCAATGGCTTTTCGCCTTTCTTTGTTAAACCGACGAAGAAATTGCTTAACCGGCTTAAACTTCGGATCAATGTTAAGAGTGTGCTCAGCGAGTTCCCTCGATACACCCAGCATGTCTAAAGGTTTCCATGCAAAGATGTCCCGGTTCTCACGGATGAACCCGATGAGCGTGCTTTCTTATTTCAGATCCAGATTAACACTGATGATGAGCTGCTTAGATGAGTCGCCAAGGACGAAGTCAACCATTTTAGTATCGTTTGCCGACTTAAAATTTAATGAAGGATCATGCTCTGTGGTCGGGTTTTTCAAGGACGTCATGTCTGCCGGGTCAACATTATCCTTGTAAAATTTTAGCTCCTTTGTTGCACAAACTGATTCAGCATAAACCGCATCACCTTCCTCACACTCCAAGGCCAGCTTGCGACTCCCATGCACTGTGATGGTGCCCTTATAACCCGGCATCTTAAGATGCAAGTACACATAACAAGGCCTTGCCATGAACTTAGCATAAGCTGGCCGCCCAAACAGGGCATGATAGGGGCTCTTAATCTTGACCACTTCAAAGGTTAAAGTCTCGGACCTGGGATCATGCTCGTCTCCGAAGGCAACTTCCAAAGATATCTTACCCACCGGGTAGGCCGACTTACCCGACACCACACCATGGAAGACAGTGTTTGACAGCTTAAGATGCTTATCTGTCAGTCCCATGAGACGGAAGGTCTCATAATAAAGGATGTTAATGCTGCTACCTCCATCCATGAGCACCTTAGTAAACTTATATCCCCCAACCTGAGGTGCCACCACCAGAGCGAAGTGACCCAGATTATCAACCAGGGGCGGATGATCCTCACGACTCCACATAATAGGCTGCTCTAACCACTGCAAATAACGTGGCACCGCCGGCTCGACCGCATTCATGGACCTCTTATGAAGCTTATAGTCCCGCTTACATAAGCTAGTGGTGAAGACATGATACTGCCCACTATTCATCTACTTCGGGTTGCTCTGATAACCAGACTACCGCTGTTGTTGATTCCCCCGATTACTCTGCTGATTATAATCACCCTGGTTGCCATGGCCCTGAAACCCAAAACTTGAACCGCCACTGCCATGACCCGGACCATGAGAACCGGACCCTGATCCGCCATTCGGGCCATGGTGGCGCTGGATGGACTCCCTAAAGCTTCTCATCATGCTGCAATGTTTCCATGAATGAGTAGCCGACTTCTGATCCGTTCTGTGTTTCGGACACGGCTGATTTAACATTGCCTCAAGGTCGAATCCTGTCCTCGGAGCCGGCTGTCCCTTACGACGCTGGTTATAATTGCGCGCACCGGTGTTAGCCACAAAGTCATCAGCTTTGCGCTTACCGTTTCTGCCCTGATTGGTAGAATTGTACTGTTGTCCCTTCATGCCGCTACTCTTCTTTCCTTTTCCCGATCTTTCATCCTCAGAGTCGGGGTCCTTGGTACCATCAGAGTTGGCATACTTAACAAGAGCCGCCATTAGAGTACCCATGTTGTTGCAATGACGCTTGAGCCGTCCAAGCTTCTGCTTGAGTGGAGTAAAACGGCAATTTTTCTCCAACATAAAAATCCTGAACCGACGTTTATGTTATCTGAAGAGTGTATGATTGTCGAGACCCGATGCACCCAGCTGGTTGTTGACTCGGCCTCGGCTTGAACACAAGAAACCAAATCCATGATCGACATAGGCTGCTTACACGTGTCTTTGAAATTCTGGATAAACCAGGCCTTCAGCTCCTCCCATGACCCGAAGGAGTTAGGCGGCAACCCCTTCAACCAGGTACGAGCCGTCCCCTCCAGCATCATGGTGAAGTACTTAGTGTACGCGGCCTCACTAACGTCCAGCATCTCCATAGCCATCTCATAACTCTCCACCCACGCCTCAGGGGGTTGGTTGGCTATGTAATTAGGCACCTTACGAGGGCCTTTGAAGTCTTTAGGCAGACGTTCATTTCATAGAGCCGCTGTTAGACACGGCACACTGAAAGCCTTGGAAGTTACACCTGCCTCAATTGAAGTTGTCGAGTAAACCGGCGCGTGCTGATGAGACGCCAGCTGAGCCGCCAGCTCGGCCTCCCGACGTGCTCTGCCCTGGTCTGCCAAATCATGTGCATTGGTACCATCGCACGCTGGGTCGTGCCCATGAGGTCGGTTACGGTGCTGCTCTGTACTCAAGACAACCGGTGAGTCAATGTGCCTATTGTAGCTCCAGCTTGGATGAGGGGTTGAATGGATACGGTCACGACTATAAGAGTAAGCCTGTTGCTGGACTAAAGCTGTTTGAAGGAGCTCCCTAGCCCTTCGGGTTTCAACCGCCGTCGGAGTCTCACCCTCAACTGGTAAAGCCGCCAATCGCGTCACCGCAGCAATCATGTTGTCCAAAGGGGTGGAGTAGTGACCCGACGGTGTTATCATGTGTTGAGGCGGGGTGTTGTTCATATACGGAGAACCTGTCATGCGCGGCTGACCCGGCACCCCCCCGCCTGACGCTTCAATCATCTGATTTACCATCAGCGAGTTACTGGCCCCAGCCCCAGGGGTGTTGAAGAGGTCCCTTTACTCATAAACTGAGGGCAGACGACTCCGGTATTTTCTCCTCAAAACTTCGTTCGATGCGTTCTGATCGACCGTGAGCCGGTATGAATCTGCTTGAATCCGTTGTGCTTGGGCACTTAAAACAGCTCGCTCTACAGCCATCCTAGCATTTTCTGCTGCTAATTCCGCCTTAGCATGTGATATCTCATCATGCAACTTAGCTATCTCTGCCTTGTGCTATTCCTGGTTGTCTGGGGTCACCTCAACCTCCATCAAAGTTGCCAGGGCATCCAACAGATCTGTTAAGACTTGAGCTGGCGGGCGCGCTGAACCGCTCGCCCTGGCTGTCATTACCGCTGCTGCACTGGAAGTCACCACCGCGGCGGCTATCGAACCAAGAGCCGGCTGGGTGCCAGCCATGAAGATCGCCACTCTGTTCGGAGGCTCACGGGGATCCAGAATATTGTCGCCATCGAAACAGCCCCCAAGCCGTCCGTCTTGTAGCTGATACATTGAGTTGGTCTCGCCTATGGAGTGTGGACGACTCATCATCAGAGCAGATGGCCGTCTCACCGCCGGAGACAGAGCCTTCCAACTCGGCTCCATGGGTAAACCCAACGAAGACATGCCTTACGGCAGGTTGAGCCCGGGTGGGTCGTGCACGCTAAGCCGTCTCGATGATGTCGGTGCAGATGTCTGGCTCAGGGCCTGGCTCGTCGATCTTGCCGATGAAGACGTGGATTCCGTCGAAGGGGACCCGGTACCTGTACTCAATTCAGCCGGCCTCGGGGACCCGGCCTGCATCGTCGATGTAGAGCTTGCCACGACGAATCTTGGTCATCCGGCCCATAGCGTATCCCTTAAGCCCTTCGAAGCTGCCCTTTAAGAACTCAAAACCACCATGCGCGAGCCCCACGGTGGGTGCCAACTGTCGTGGAAGTGTCACGGTAGATGTCCTCGTAGAAGGACTTAGTTGTGGAGCCATTGCGACGATGTTAGCTTAAAGGGGTTAAATGGGACAAAGGACACGGGGAGTTTATACTGGTCCGGCCCCTTGCGGTGAAGGTAAAGGCCTACTCCAATTTGAGGTGGTATTGCTAGGGTTTCGATTACCAAGGAGCAAACACGCTTTGCCTGGCTTTCGACTTGTTGTTTCTTGCCCTAAACTGCTGCCGGGTCGTCCCCTCATATACATGGGTCGACGCCCTATGGCCTACAGAGTCCTGGCCGGCTCATACAAACGTGTCCGGCTCGGTGACTTATCTTACATGCCTTATAATACAAGTTTACATATACATGGCGATTTACACTTACGGGCCTTAAGCCGCCCCCAGACTTGGGCCTTTTAATAGTCCTATCTATGAACGCCATCCTTAGTATATTCTTGGGCTTCATTTAGATGAACCGCCATAAAGGATGACCCGGCCCCTCCTTGGCGGGTCATATCTGATGATCATATCCCCAACAGGAAAGGTGGTTTCTCAATATAAGCAGTAGGGGAAACTGGATCTACATTATAAAGTATAGTTTCTTCTTTAATTGGTACCGGTTCTTTAATTTCTCCTTTAATAGGTGGGTGATATTTAAACCACTTCTCTTTAGGGGGATCAACATGAGTAGCAAATGATTCACAAAAGGAAGCTACTATCTGAGAGTCAAGTCATATTCATAAAAGATTTAATACAATCATACATAAGTTTAATACCTGACTCTTTACCTTCTCGAGTTCCCAATCTTCAGAGTTGCATTTAATTCTTTCCAAAAGATCCCACCGGAATTCAATAGTCTTCTTCATAAAAGAACCAACACAATAAGTATCAAGCATGGTTGATCATTACGAGAAAGCCGAGCATAAAAATTCTGGATAGTAATTTCTCTTGAGAGCTCATGATTGGGGCATGAGTGTAACATTGACTTCAGCCTCCCCCAAGCTAGAGCGATACTTTCTCCTTCACGAGGCCAAAAATTATATATATATATATATATATATATATATAATTCCGATCATGATGAACTAGATGCATAGGATAAATTTTTTGATGGAACTCCAATTTCAATCGATTCCAATTGCAGGATCCAATATCATCGCATAGCCTATACCATGCCAATGCTTTTACCTTCAAAGATAAAGGGAAAACCTTCTTCATAACTTCATATCCGGGTAAACCTGCAAGCTTCAACAATCCACAAATTTGTTCTATATATATCAAGTGCATATCAGGATGTTCGGTTCCGTCTCCTGCATAAGGATTAGCTAGCAGTTGTTCTATCATACCCGAAGGAATTTCATATTCAATATTTTTAGTAGGTGCAGTAGGTTGAGGGGTAGCTAATTGTGGTTCCGTTCGAGGTGAAGATACCCCGAACAAACCCCTCAAAGGATTGTTTTCCATAGTAACAAGTGACAATAAATTTCAGCACACTATATAAATGTTTCCTTACCAAATTCCACTTACCAAAGGCGCTTCACTCCCCGGAAACGGCGCTTGAAAATTGCCTTGATGACCCACAAGTATAGGGGATCAATTGTAGCTCTTTTCAATAAGTAAGAGTGTCGAACCCAACGAGGAGCAGAAGGAAATGACAAGTGGTTTTCAGCAAGGTAATGTCTACAAGTGTTGAAACTATAAGTAGCAGAGTAGTTTGATACCAAGATAATCTGTAATGAGCAAGTAACGATAATAGTAGCAAAAGTGCAGCAAGGTATCCCAATCCTTCTGAGGCAAAGGACAAGCCAAAATGGTTTCTTATGATAAGCAAAGTGTTCTTGAGGGTACACGGGATTTTCATCTAGTCACTTTCATCATGTTGGTTTGATTCGTGTTCGCTACTTTGATAATTTGATATGTGGGTGGACTGGTTTTTATTTGATATGTGGGTTTGTTCAAGTAAGAATAGCACCTAAGCATTGGTCCACCCACATATCAAATTATCAAAGTACCGAACATGAATCAAACCAACATGATGAAAGTGACTAGATGAAATTCCCGTGTACCCTCAAGAACACTTTGCTTATCATAAGAGACCGTTTTGGCCTGTCCTTTGCCACAAAAGGATTGGGCTACCTTGTTGCATATTATTTTCCATTACCATTACTTGCTTGTTACAAATTATCTTGCTATCAAACTACTCGTTACTTATAATTTCAGTGCTTGTAGAGAATACCTTGTTGAAAACCACTTGTCATTTCCTTCTGCTCCTCATTGGGTTCGACACTCTTACTTATCAAGAGGACCACTATTGATCCCCTATTCTTGTGGGTCATCAGCAACCTCTACTTCCATCTGCGAAGGGCCTATCCTTTACTTTTATGCAAGAGTCAAAGTATTCTTCCCTTTTCCCTTTTATTTTCTCTTTTTGCAAGCATCATGTGGTGAGGAGAGATCTAGGCACACACACACAGACACACGCACACACACA
>NC_057812.1:262693451-262708345 GCF_018294505.1 Triticum aestivum | reverse complement strand
TGGATATGGGTGAGCATGAGTCATTATCGTTGACATCACCTTTTAGCTGAATACGTTGGGAAGCGGAAACTATAAGCCCCTATCTTTTTATGTGTCCGTGTCAAACTTTTTGCTCATGTGTATGCGGTGAGTGTTAGCAATCATAGAAGACTATATGATGGTTGAGTATGGGTACTTGCCAAAAGGCTCCGATACGTGATCCTTCCTGAAAAGATGATGAATTTGAGTTGCAAAGTTGATTGAGAACATAGTTTGTTGGTTTTCAATAGAGTTTATGCTTTTACTTTGATGTTGTGATGAATTGTTACTTGCTCATTAGAAGTTATATGATAAAAGTTATGTGATAAATTTTTATGATAAAGTTTGTTACTA
Source organism: Triticum aestivum (assembly GCF_018294505.1). Taxonomy (NCBI): domain Eukaryota; kingdom Viridiplantae; phylum Streptophyta; class Magnoliopsida; order Poales; family Poaceae; genus Triticum; species Triticum aestivum. Next base: position 262,707,973 of record NC_057812.1, on the reverse strand, counting down.
TTATAATAATATGCATGATACATCTACGTCCGTTTTTGTTTTTATCGACACCTCTCTCTAAGCATGTGGACATGTTTTCCGATTTCGGTTTTTTGCTTGAGGACAAGCGAGGTCTAAGCTTGGGGAGTTGATACGTCCATTTTGCATCATGTTTTCCTACTGTTATTTACAATATTTTGATGCATAATAATATTTTATGGAGTAATTCTAATGCCTTTTCTCTCATAATACGCAAGGTTTACACAAAGAGGGAGAATGCCGGCAGCTGGAATTCTGGACCTGAAAAAGCTACGTCAGAGTCACCTATTCTACACATCTCCAAATGAGATGAAAATTTACGAAGAATTTTTTTCAAAACATATGAAAAATACTGGAGCAAATAAGTACCAGAGGGGGCCCACCAGGTGGGCACAACCCACCTAGGTGCGCCAGGCAGCCCAGGCGCGCCCTGGTGGGTTGTGCCCTCCTCAGCCCACCTCCGGTGCCCATCTTCTGGTATATAAGTCATTTTAACCTAGAAAAATAAGGAGAGGACTTTCGGGACGGAGCATCGCCGTCTCGAGGTGGAACTTGGGCAGGAGCACTTTTGCCCTCCGGCGGAGCGATTCTGCCGGGGGAACTTCCCTCCCGGAGGTGGAAATCATCATCATCATCATAAGCACCAACAACAACCCTCTCATCTGGGGGGGGGGCAATCTTCATCAACATCTTCAACAACATCATCTTCTCTCAAACCCTAGTTCATCTCTTGTGTTTAATCTTTGTATCGGAACCTTAGATTGGTACCTATGGGTGACTAGTAGTGTTGATTACATCTTGTAGTTGATTACTATATAGTTTATTTGGTGGAAGATTATTTGTTCAAATCCATTATGCTATTTAATACACCTCTGATCTTGAGCATGATTATCATTTCTGAGTAGTTACTTTTGTTCTTGAGGTCACGGGAGAAGTCATGTTGCAAGTAATCATGTGAACTTGATATGTGTTCGATATTTTGATGATATGTTTGTTGTGATTCCCTTAGTGGTGTCAAGTGAACATTGACTAGATGGCACTTCACCATATTTGGGCCTAAGGCAACACATTGTGGAGTAGTTATTAGGTGATGGGTTGCTAGAGTGACAGAAGCTTAAACCCTAGTTTATGCGCTACTTCGTAAGGGACCGATTTGGATCCAAAAGTTTAATGCTATGGTTAGATTTTATCTTAATGCTTTTCTCATAGTTGCGGATGCTTGCGAGGGGGTTAATCATAAGTAGGAGGTTTGTTCAAGTAAGAACAACCCCTAAGCACCGGTCCACACACATAACAAAGTAGCAAAGTAGCAAACACGAATCAAACCAACATGATGAAAGTAACTGATGACCCACAAGTATAGTGGATCAATTGTATCTCTTTTTGATAAGTAAGAGTGTTGAACCCAATGAGGAGAAGAAGGAAATAACAAGTTTTTTTCAGCAAGGTGTTGTCTGCAAGTGCTGAAATTATAAGTAGCAGAGTAGTTTGATAGCAAGGTAATTTGTAACAAGCAAGTAACGATAGTAGTAACAAAAGTGCAGAAAGGTAGCCCAATCTTTTTTAGGCAAAGGACAGGCCAAAATGGTCTCTTATGATAAGCAAAGTGTTCTTGAGGGTACACGGGATTTTCATCTAGTCACTTTCACCATGTTGGTTCGATTTGTGTTTGGTACTTTGATAATTTGATATGTGGGTGGAGTGGTGCTTAGGTGCTATTCTTACTTGAACAACCCTCCTACTTATGATTAACCCTCCCGCAAGCATCCACAACTACGAGAAAAATATTAAGAATAAATTCTAACCATAGCATGAAACTTTTGGATCCAATCGGTCCCTTACGAAATAGCGCATAAACTGGGGTTTAAGCTTCTGTCACTCTCGCAACCCATCATCTAATTGCTACTCCACAATGCATTCCCTTAGGCCCAAATATGGTGAAGTGTCATGTAGTTGACGTTCACATGACACCACTAAGGAAATCACAACATACATACTATCAAAATATCGAACACATATCAAGTTCACATGATTACTTGCAACATGATTTCTCCCGTGACCTCAAGAACAAAAGTAACTACTCACAAATGATAAACATGCTCATGATTAGAGGGTATTAAATAGCATATTGGATCTTAACATATAATCTGCCACCAAATAAACCATATAGTAATCACTTACAAGATGTAATCAGCACTACTAGTCACCCACAAGCACCAATCTATAGTTCCGGTAACAAGATTGAACACAAGAGATGAACTAGGGTTTGAGAGGAGATGGTGCTGTTGAAGATGTTGATGGAGATTGCCTCCCCAAGATGGGAGAGTTGTTGGTGATGATGATGACGATGATTTCCCCCTTCGGGAGGGAATTCCCCCTGGCGGAATCGCTCCGCCGGAGGGCAAAAGTGCTCCTGCCCAAGTTCCCCCTTGAGATGGCAGCACTCCGTCCCTAAATTCCTCCTCTTATTTTTTCTAGGTCAAAATGACTTATATACCAGAAGCTGCACATGGGCTCCCTAGCGCACCCAGGTGGGTTGTGCCCACCTGGTGGCCCCCTCTGGTAGTTATTTGCTCCAATATTCCTCATATATTTGATAAAAAATCTCCGTGGAGTTTCAGCTTGTTTGGTGTTGTGCAGAATAGGTGGCCTGATGTAGCTTTTCTAGGCCCAGATTTCCAGCTGTCGGAATTCTCCCTCTTTGTGTATACCTTGCATATTATAAGAGAAAAGGCATTAGAATTACTCCAAAAAGCATTATTATGGATTAAAACATTATAAATAACAGTAAGAAAACATGATGCAAAATGGACGTGTCAGCTCCCCCGAGCTTAGACCTCGCTTGTCCTTAAGCGAAAACCGAAATCGAAAAACATCTCCACATGCTTAGAGAGAGAGACAGGTGTCGATAAAAACAAAATACGGACATTGAAGCATCATTTTCATTATTATAACAACAACAAACTTAAAAATAAAACTTTTATCAAAGGACTTTTATCATAGACTTCTCATGAATAAGTGACAGTTCATCACGCTATTGAAGTATAAAGCAAAAACTCTATTAGAAACCAACAAACTATGTTGTTAGTTAACTTTGCAACTACAATTCATCATCTTTCCAGGAAGGTTCGCGTATCAGAGCCTTTAGCTAGGCAAGTCCACATAATCAACCATCATATGGCCTTCTATGATTTCTAACACTCACCGCGTACACATGAGCAAACCGTTTCAACCGGACACATAGAAAGATAGGGGCTTATAGTTTCGCCTCCCAACGTATCCACCTCAAGAGTGATGTCAATAATAATAACTCATGCTATCTATATTCAATTGGACATATGTTCCTAGATCTTTCCTCACCACATGATGCTTGCCAAAGGAGAAAAATAAAAAGGAATAGAAGGAAAACTTTGACTCTTTGCATAAAAGTAAATACATAAAAGTAAAAGATAGGCCCTTCGTAGTGGGAAGCAGAGGTTGCCATGCGCTTATTTGTTTGTATGCTTAACCCCTTAGTGCAAAATAATGTCACATTGCATTGCCCCTTGTGATAGCGACCTTTATTACGCAGTCTGTCGCTTTTATTCTTCACCATCACAAGTTCATGCAACGCTCAATTTTCTCTTATGCTAAATGATCTCACACTTTTAGATGCAATTTTTATGGCCTTTTTGCACCGATGACAACTTACTTGAGGGATATTACTCAATCCCTAGGTAGGTATGGTGGACTCCTGAAAATAAGATTTGGGTTTAAGGGTTTTTGGATGCACAAGTAGTATCTCTACTTGAGGCGGAATTTTTGGCTAGCAAAGATAGGGGGAAAGCACCACATGTTGAAGGATCAATGACAATATGACTTCTATATGAATATAAACAAACATAAACCATTAAGTTGTCTTCCATGTCCAACATCAACAATTTTGGCATATAATGTTTTGATGAGGGCTCACAATCACAAAAGATTTCTAGGATAGTATATTTATATGTGAATCTTCTCTACCCTTATTAATTCTTTCATGAGTTGCATCATTGACTAATGCTATGTTTGTCAATCGCTAATAAAATTTTCTACTTATACTTTTCCTTATGTGGTGTCGTCACCTACCATAATATTAGTATATGATCTTTTTGGTTTATTTCCTTTTTTTCATTTATTTCCTTTTTTACTTTTTTTTGCAACAAGAAGGTAAAGAAAGAAAAAACTCAAACTAAACTTTATTATATATCTCGCACATGATTACAAGGATAGATCACTAAGCAAACTCTAGAAAAGAAAGGATCGAACTAAACTTTTATTCATCTAAATCAAAGTATCAAACTAAAGTAAGTAAAGGCAAAAAGATAGTGGGATGATATGATACCGGGGCACCTCCCCCAAACTTGGCAGAAGCCAAGGGGAGTGCCCATACCCAATACTCAATTCTCCTTTGGTGATCAAGAAGATGATGGTGGCGATGAAGCGATCCTATCCTTAAGGATCAAGAGATTATCCAGTCAACGGGTGATGCTCCAGAGATGGATGATATGCTCTTGATGCAGAATATTTTCATGAGTGAGATACTTATTCTATATGCGAACTATTTCAATGATGCGAAAGGCTTCAATTTCAGCAGGAGTAAGGTGAACAAGGTAGGGTTTAAGGATAACTTCCTCTTCCTCCTCGGCTGGCAGTGCTTGTTCAAAGACCGGAGGCTGATGTACGGTAACATCCTTGCTCTCATCTCCTCTGACGGCTTCCGCCGGCTCTTCTCTCTTCAGCTTGATCTTCATCAACCAAGCATCGTCTTCCATGTTGTTGGTGGAAGAAGAAGACATGATGCCTGACTCAATAGATCTGACAGAAAACAACAAGAAAAGAGAACAGGGGATTTCTCCGCGATACAGTGATCAACAGGTTCAGGAAGTATATATAGAATTTTTTATCTTGGGGGACAAGCAAACAGAACAAAAACGGAGTCCGGAAGGTGTCGTAGGTGGGCACAACCCACCTGGGCGCACCACGTGCCCTGGTGTCTTGTGCCCACCAGGGTACACTTCCCAGTAGTTTCTTATTTTCCTATTTTTCTATATATTCCAAAACTGACAAAAAATATTTTTGTGGATTTTTTGGAGTCCGTTTACATACCGTATCACGTACCTCCTTATTTTCATGACTCTGGAGTGTTCTGGAAGGACTCTTTTATGAGTTCTTCCGGTGTCACAGTTTGGATAATATTTCTTTCAACATTAATGGGCGTACTTGAGATATAATTTTTTATTCATTGCCCATTGACAACCTTCGGGTTAGTACCTACGGCATTATTTATTTTGATGGCTCCAGACCAATAAACCCCTCGATAACATAGGGGACTTCCATTTTGAGAGGAGTTTACCTGCAAAGAATCTGTAATGAGAGTTGTACAAAAGAACATATTCTCCTACTTTAAACTCACGCTTTTGGATTCTCTTATCATGCCATCTTTTGACTTTTTATTTAAACAACTTGGCATTTTCATAAGCTTGGGTTCTCCATTCATCTAATGAGATAATATCAAGTAACCTCTTTTCACCAGCAAGTTTGAAATCATAATTGAGTTCTTTGATTGCCTAATATGCTTTATGTTCTAACTCCAGAGGCAAATGACAAGCTTTTCCATAAACCATTTTATAAGGAGACATACCCATAGGATTTTTATATGTTGTTCTATAAGCCCAAAGTGCATCATCTAATTTCTTAGACCAATTCTTCCTGGACCTATTGACAGTCTTTTGCAAAATTAATTTTATTTCTCTATTGCTAAGTTCAACTTGACCACTAGACTGAGGACGATAAGGTGATGCAATTCTATGGTTAACATCATACTTGGAAAGCATTTTATGGAAGCACCATGAATAAAGTGTGAACCACCATCAGTCATTAAATATCTAGGGACTCCAAACCTTGGGAAAATAACTTCTTTAAGCATTTTAATAGAGGTGTTGTGATCAGCACTACTGGTTGGAATAGCTTCTACCCATTTAGTAACATAATCAACAGCAACCAACATATGTGTATACCCATTCGAGGAAGGAAAAGGTCCCATGTAATCAAATCCCCAAACATCAAATGGTTCAACAGCAAGTGAATAATTCATAAGCATTTCTTGATGCTTACCGATATTACCTATTCTTTGACATTCATCACAAGATAAGACGAACTTACGAGCATCCTTGAAGAGAGTAGGCCAATAAAATCCAGATTGCAATACCTTGTGAGCAGTTCTATCTCCAGCATGATGCCCTCCATAAGCTTCGGAGTGACATTTCCGTAGGATTTGTCCCTATTCATGCTCAGGTACACAATGTCTAATAATACCATCTACTCCTTCTTTATAAAGATGTGGGTCATCCCAAAAGTAATGTCTTAAATCATAGAAGAATTTTTTCTTTTGTTGATATGTAAAGCTAGGAGGTAAATATTTAGCAGCAATGTAATTAGCATAGTCAGCATACCAAGGAGTACTATTAGCAACATTTATTGCAGCTAAGTGCTCATCGGGAAAACTATCATCAATAGGTAGTGAGTCATCAGGCACATTTTCAAGCCTAGATAAATTATCAGCTATGGGGTTCTCAACTCCTTTTCTATCAATGATATGTAAATCAAATTCTTGTAACAAGAGAACCCATCAAATAAGTCTAGGTTTAGCATCTTTATTTTCCATAAGATATTTAATAGCAGCATGATCAGTGTGAACAATTACTTTGGAATCAACAATATAAGGTCTAAATTTATCACAAGCAAACACCACTGCTAAGAATTCTTTTTAGTAGTAGCATAGTTTCATTGAGCATTGTCTAGAGTTTTACTAGCATAATGAATAACACTCAGTTTCTTATCAACTCTTTGTCATAGAACAACACCAACAGCATAATGACTAGCATCACACATAATTTCAAAAGGCAAGTTCCAATCAAGTGGTTGAACAATAGGTGCAGAAATTAAGGCTTTTTTAGTGTTTCAAAGGCTTCTAAACAATCATCATAAAAAACAAATGGAATATCCTTTTGCAAAATATTCGTAAGAGGCCTATAAATTTTAGAAAAGTCTTTGATAAATCTCCTATAAAAACCAGCATGACCTAAGAAACTATGAATACATTTTACATCTTTAGGACATGGCATTTTCTCAATTGCATCAACCTTAGATTTGTCCACTTCAATACCTCTTTCACAAATTTTATGGCCCAAGACAATGCCTTCATTAACCATAAAGTGGCACTTCTCCCAATTCAATACAAGATTTGTTTGTTCACATCTCTGCAAAACTCGATCAAGATTGCTTAAACAATCACCAAAAGACTTCCCATAAACAGAGAAGTCATCCATGAAAACCTCAACAATCTTTTCAAAAAAGTCAGGGAATATAGCAGTCATACATCTTTAAAATGTAGCGGGTGCATTACATAAACCGAAAGGCATACGTCTATAAGCATAGGTTCCAAAGGGACAAGTAAAAGTGGTCGTTTCTTGATCAGTTTGAGAAACAGGTATTTGTGAAAAAATAGAATATCCATCAACAAAGCAAAAATGTGTGTGCTTAGATAATGTTTCAAGCATTTGATCAATAAAAGGAAGAGGGTAATGATCTTTTCTAGTTGCTTTGTTTAATTTTCTAAAATCAATTACCATTCTATAGCCTGTAACAATTCTTTGTGGAATAAGTTCATTCTTATCATTAGGAACAACAGTAATACCTCCTTTCTTAGAGACACAATGAACAGGACTCACCCATCTACTATCAGCTATAGGATAGATTATACCTGCTTCCAGAAATTTTAAGACTTTCGTTCTTACCACTTCCTTCATTTTTGGATTTAACCAATGTTGGTGATCAACCACGGATTTAGCATCAGGTTCCATATTAATTTTTTGCTGACATAGAGTGGGACTAATGCCCTTTATCATCAAGAGTATATCCAATAGGAGCTCGGTGCTTCCTTCGAACTTTCAATAATCTTTCTTCTTGTTGTTCTAAAAGGTTAGCACTAATAATAACAGGATATATCTTCTTCTCATCAAGATAAGCATATTTCAAAGTGTCTGGCAATTGTTTTAATTCAAACACAAGTCAACTTTAGGTGGAGGAGGACCTCCTAGAGTTTCAATAGGAAAATTATGTTTAAGCAGAGGACGTTGTTCAAAGAAAATCTTATCTATTTCATTTCTTTCATGCATATGTAAATCATTTTCATGGTCTAGCAAATATTGTTCGAGTGGATCAGTAGGAGGCACGGCAATAGAAGCAATACCAATTAATTCATCTTTACTAGGCAATTCTTCTTCATTAAGCTTTCTACTAAACTTGGAAAAATTAAACTCATGAGACTCATCACCAAATCTAACACCGACAGTTTGCTTCTCATAGTCAATTTTAGCATTAACGGTGTTCAAGAAAGGTCTACCAAAGAATGGGACAAAAGTCATTGATGTCTACTACACAAACTTCTTCTTGTAGACGTTGTTGGGCCTCCAAATGCAGAGGTTTGTAGGATAGTAGCAAATTTCCCTCAAGTGGATGACCTAAGGTTTATCAATCCGTAGGAGGCGTAGGATGAAGATGGTATCTCTCAAGCAACCCTGCAACCAAATAACAAAGAGTCTCTTGTGTCCCCAACACACCCAATACAATGGTAAATTGTATAGGTGCACTAGTTCAGCGAAGAGATGGTGATACAAGTGGTATATGGATAGTAGATAAAGGTATTTGTAATCTGAAATTATAAAAACAGCAAGGTAACTAATGATAAAAGTGAGCACAAACGGTATTGTAATGTGTTGAAACAAGGCCTAGGGTTCATACTTTCGCTAGTGCAAGTTCCCTCAACAATAATAACATAATTGGATCACATAACTATCCCTCAACATGCAACAAAGAGTCACTCCAAAGTCACTAATAGCGGAGAACAAACGAAGAGATTATCGTAGGGTACGAAACCACCTCAGAGTTATTCTTTCCAATCAATCCGTTGGGCTATTCCTATAAGTGTCACAAACAGCCCTAGAGTTTCTACTAGAATAACACCTTAAGACACAAATCAACCAAAACCCTAATGTCACCTAGATACTCCAATGTCACCTCAATTATCCGTGGGTATGATTATACGATATGCATCACACAATCTTAGACTCATCTATTCAACCAACACATAGAACCTCAAAGAGTGCCCAAAGTTCCTACCGGAGAATCACGACAAAAACGTGTGCCAACCCCTATGCATAGGTTCATGGGCGGAACCCGCAAGTTGATCACCAAAACATACATCAAGTGAATCACGTGATATCCCATTGTCACCACAGATACGCGCGGCAAGACATACATCAAGTGTTTTCAAATCTTTAAAGACTCAATCCGATAAGATAACTTCAAAGGGGAAACTCAATTCATTACAAGAGAGTAGAGGGGGAAAGAAACATCATAGGATCCAAATATAATAGCAAAGCACATGATACATCAAGATCGTATCACCTCAAGAACACGAGAGAGAGAGAAAGAGAGATCAAATACATAGCTACTGGTACATACCCTCAGCCCCGAGGGAGAACTAATCCCTCCTCGTCATAGAGAGCACTAGGATGATGAAGATGGCCACTAGAGAGGGATTTCCCCCTTTGTCAGGGTGCCGGAACGGGTCTAGATTGGCTTTCGGTGGCTACAGAGGCTTCTGGCAGCGGAACTCCCGATCTATTGTGCTCTCGGACGTTTTTAGGGTATATGGAGATATATAGGCAGAAGAAGTACGTCAGGGGGCCACGAGGGGCCCACGAGGGTGGAGGGCGCGCCCAGGGGGTGGGCGCTCCCCCCTACCTCGTGGCCTCCTTGAAGCTTCCCTTACGTGCACTTCAAGTCTTCTGGGCTTATTTCCTTCCAAAAATGGGTTCCGTGAAGTTTCAGGTCAATTGGACTCCGTTTGGTTTTCCTTTTCTTTGAAACCCTAAAACAAGGTAAAAACAGAAACTGGCACTGGGCTCTAGGTTAATAGGTTAGTCCCAAAAATGATATAAAAGTGTATAATAAAGCCCATAAACATCCAAAACAGTAGATAATATAGCATGGAGCAATCAAAAATTATAGATACGTTGGAGACGTATCAGCATCCCCAAGCTTAATTCCTGCTCGTCCTCGAGTAGGTAAATGATAAAAACAGAATTTTTGATGCGGAGTGCTACTTGGCACAATTTCAATGTAATTCTTCTTAATTGTGGTATGAATATTCAGATCCATAAGATTCAAGACAAAAGTTCATATTGACATAGAAATAATAATACTTCAAGCATACTAACTAAGCAATTATGTGTTCTCAAAATAACATGGCCAAAGAAAGTTATCCCTACAAAATCATATAGTTTGGCTATGCTCCATCTTCACCACACAATATATTTAAATCATGCACAACCCCGATGACAAGCCAAGCAATTGTTTCATACTTTTGATGTTCTCAAACTTTTTCAATCTTCACGCAATACATGAGCGTGAGCCATGGACATAGCACTATAGGTGGAATAGAATGGCGGTTGTGGAGAAGACAAAAAGGAGAAGATAGTCTCACATCAACTAGGCATATCAGCGGGCTATGGAGATGCCCATCAATAGATATCAATGTGAGTGAGTAGGGATTGCCATGCAACGGATGCACTAGAGCTATAAGTGTATGAAAGCTCAAAAAGAAACTAAATGGGTGTGCATCCAACTTGCTTGCTCACAAAGACCTAGGGCATTTTGAAGAAGCCCATCATTGGAATATACAAGCCAAGTTCTATAATGAAAGATTCCCACTAGTATATGAAAGTGACAACATAGGAGACTCTCTATCATGAAGATCATGGTGCTACTTTGAAGCACAAGTGTGGTAAAAGGATAGTAGCATTGCCCCTTCTCTCTTTTTCTCTTATTTTTTATATTTTTTATTTTGGCCTTCTCTTTTTTTATGGCCTCTTTTTTTATTTTTTTATTTGGGCTTCTTTGGCCTCTTTTATTTATTTATTTTCATCCGCAGTCTCATCCCGACTTATGGGGGAATCATAGTCTCCATCATCCTTTCCTCACTAGGACAATGCTCTAATAATGATGATCATCACACTTTTATTTACTTACAACTCAAGAATTACAACTCGATACTTAGAACAAGATATGACTCTATATGAATGCCTCCGGCGGTGTACCGGGATGTGCAATGACTCAGGAGTGACATGTATGAAAGAATTATGAACGGTGGTTTTGCCACAAATACGATGTCAACTACATGATCATGCAAAGCAATATGACAATGATGAAGCGTGTCATAATAAATGGAACGGTGGAAAGTTGCATGGCAATATATCTCGAAATGGCTATGGAAATGCCATAATAGGTAGGTATGGTGGCTGTTTTGAGGAAGGTATATGGTGGGTGTATGATACCGGCGAAAGGTGCGCGGTATTAGAGAGGCTAGCAAAGGTGGAAGGGTGAGAGTGTGTATAATCCATGGAATCAACATTAGTCATAAAGAACTCATATACTTATTGCAAAAATCTACAAGTTATCAAAGCAAAGTATTACGCGCATTCTCCTAGGGGGGATAGATTGAAAGAAAAATACCATCGCTCGTCCCCGACCGCCACTCATAAGGAAGACAATCAATAAATAAATCATGCTCCGACTTCATCACATAACGGTTCACCATACGTGCATGCTACGGGAGTCACAAACTTCACACAAGTATTTCTCAAACTCATAACCACTCAACTAGCATGACTCTAATATCACCATCTCCATATCTCAAAACAATTATCAAGTATCAAACTTCTCATAGTACTCAACACACTCATAAGAGAATTTTATTATTCATGAATACCTAGCATATTAGGATTTTAAGAAAATTACCATGCTATTTAAGACTCTCAAAATAATCTAAGTGAAGCATGAGAGTTCATATATTTCTTCAAAATAAAACTACCACCATGCTCCAAAAGATATAAGTGAAGCACTAGGGCAACAACAAACTACTCCGAAAGATATAAGCGAAGATCAATGAGTAGTCGAATAATTATGCAATTATGTGAAGACTCTCTAACATTTAATAATTTCATATCTTGGTATTTTATTCAAACAGCAAGGAAAACTAAATAAAATAAAATGATGCTACAAGCAAAACACATATCATGTGGCGAATAAAAATATAGCTCCAAGTAAAGTTACCGATGAGCGAAGACGAAAGAGGGGATGCCTTCCGGGGCATCCTCAAGCTTAGGCTCTTGGTTGTCCTTGAATATTTCCTTGAGGTGCCTTGGGAATCCCCAAGCTTAGGCTCTTGCCACTCCTTATTCCATAGTCCATCGAATCCTTACCCAGAACTTGAAAACTTCACAACACAAAACTTAACAGAAAACTCGTAAGCTCTGTTAGTATAAGAAAGTAAATCACCACTTCAAGTTACTGTAATGAACTCATTTTTTATTTATATTGGTGTTAAACCTACTGTATTCCAACTTCTCTATGGTTTATAAACTATTTTACTAGCCATAGATTCATCAAAATAAGTAAACAACACATGAAAAACAGAATCTGTCAAAAACAGAACAGTCTATAGTAATCTGAATCAAACGTATACTTATGGAACTCATAAAATTCTCAAATAAATTGCTGGACCTTAGTAATTTATATATTAATCATCTTAAAAAGAATTAACTAAATAGAACTCTCCAAATAAAAATGGCAGCAATTCTTGTGAGCGCTAAAGTTTCTGTTTTTACAGCATGATCAACAAGACTTCTCCCAAGTCTTCCCAAAGATTCTACTTAGCACAAACACTAATTAAAAGCATAAAACAACATCTAAACAGAGGCTAGATAGATTATTTATTACTAAACAGGAACAAAAAGCAAGAAACAATAATAAAATTGTGTTGCCTCCCAACAAGTGCTATCGTTTAACGCCCCTACCTAGGCATGATGATTTCAATGATGCTCACATAAAGGATAAGAATTGAAACATAAAGAGAACATCATGAAGAATATGACTAGCACATTGTGGGAGTAATCGACCACGGGTACCCCGAGGATGGAAAGACGGTATTTCAAGACATCGGGGCTAGCAAAGCCCCTCAGTCCGACTGCGCCAGCCAGCCGGCTACCGACTGCGCCAGCCAGCCGGCTGCCGACTGCGCCAACCAGCCGGCTGCCGACTGCAGCCCGACCTGACACCGACAAGACATCGACGAGACGGTCATACCACGACGTCATCTACAGTGTATCTGTCCCTGGGCACTGTTTTATAAAATGCCCCAAAGACAAGGAGGCATGCACATCACATACACATCTCTCATGGGCATGGTGTCCCATGCCCACTTGTCCCCCACGCCACTACCTAGCTTAGGTAGTAAGCTAGCTCACACACACACACACACACACACACACACACATATATATATATATATATGCCACCCATCCATCCATCCACCACATGCTCACACTCACGCATGGACGCACATGCCCTCACGGCCATGCATGCGATGAGACTAGCCGGCCACAAGGCACTCAGGCTACACATATATACGAGATCAGATGCCTTTGGCACTGATCTCAGATACAGCTCCAGGAGCACTTTGTACTGCCCGATGTACATCCCACATATATACTCAGACATGCAGGAGTAGGGGTATTATTTCTCCGGAGAGCCCCGAACCTGGGTAACTAGCGCGTGCTAGTCGCATACCCGCTCCCGGGCCTATCAGCAGCAGTCTTACCCACACACTAAGCCCTTGTGGTATCTGTCGACTCGCAAGCCCCCCGTGAGAATACCACGACAGTTGGCGCCCACCGTGGGGCGATACTATGCTACCGCGCTGCTGCTGGTTTCGCAGTCCGGGCGGGACCATCTTCGCCTCCGCCGCGGCGTCACGCCGTCTCTCCGGTAGCACTCGGGGGCTCGACATCGACTCGCCCCTGGAGCGGCCGCGAGGGGTGGCGCTTCTTCGCCGTCGGCCTCGTCATCTTCGTCATCACCACAACAACGCCGGCCGTCCATCCACGCGCGCGCCGCACGCGGGGCCTCGCTTCGGTCGGCCACATCCGACCGCGTGCTGCTCGTGGCCACTCCCCTCCGCGCTGTGCTTTGCTCCTCCATGCGCAGGCAGGCTGGCCGCATAAGCACATGTGCGTGCACGCGCCTACGCCTAGCTCGCTAGCTAGCTAGCCAGCAAACCCAGTCGATTTGGCTACATGCATACCAGCAAAGTCAACGCACGCACACACCACTTCTTCAGCTCCTGCGCGCCCGCACACGCCGTCCGACTCCGTCCCTTCCTCGAGCGCAGCTCTGCTGCTCCGCTTGCGGCCGCCCGCGGATGCTCCTGCCCCGCCGCGCGCCAGCCATCCCCGCAGCAGGCGTCCCGCGCACCTCCTCCCCCGGCACGCTGCCTCGATCGCTCCACTCGGCTCTTCCCGCGGCTGCTTGTCGCGACTCCTGCCCGTCGCCTGCTCCGGGTCCAGGCCGCGCTCCGCGCC
>NC_057812.1:262673590-262693091 GCF_018294505.1 Triticum aestivum | reverse complement strand
CTCACACCCGTACTGCCGCGGATGCTTGCTCCGCCGAACTCCGTCTCGGCCCCGCGCGCGGGCGCCCGCGTCGGCTGCCGCGCATCCGCCTGCTCCCACGCCGGCTGCGATGGGCCTGGCCGGCTCCTGCTCGCCCCGAGGCCGGCTCCTCACCAACCGGCCGTTTCCTGCGTCCCGGTCGTGCCCCACCGGCTCCTCCCTTCACGAGCTTGCAGCCGGCCGCACCGGCTCTGGGTGGTCGCTTCGCGCCACCCGACTCCTCCGCCTACCACCCACCGCTGCTCCGCCTGCGAGCCCTGCCTCGGGCCGGCTCCCCGTCGCCGCGCCAGGTCTCCCCCATTGCCTGCCCCGCCTTCCGTGTCCGCCAGCCTCCAGCGCCCGCTAGCCCGAGTCGGCTGCGGCTCCGACTCCACCGCCTACACCGCTCCCACCCCCGCGCCGGCTCCGCCCGCATCCCGGCCTCCTGCGCTGGCCGGCTCCGCCCGACGACCCGGCCTGCCGGCTTCCCCGGCGACCCGGCCTGCCGACTCCCCGCAACTCAGACGCCGGCCTCTGGTGCGACTCGGCCGTTGGCTTCCGCTGCGTCCCGCTCCTACCGGCTCGTCAGGCAGAGAATAAAAAGAAAGAAAGAAAGGAAAAGAGGGCTGGCTGATAAAGTCAAAGGCCGGGTGCTAGATGCCGGCTAAAAAAAAGGGAAACGTGCCCGTCCGGCTACCAGCAATCGGCGGATGAAGAGAAAAGAGAGAAAAAAAAGTTTGATTGCTGGGTCGGTAAAAAGAGACAAAGAAAAGAATTACGCCTGGGTGCTCATAGCCAGACAAAGAAAAAAAACAGGGAGGATCTGACTGCACAGACTGCAGTCCAGCCGACTGCTCTGGTCAACAGCCCGTGTTGCCGCTCGGCCGGCTGTTTTGTCTGCCCGCTTCGCAGCCTGGCCGACCGACGAGCTGGTCCGGCTGCGCGCAGCCGGCTGACGAGAAAAAGAGAGAAGACAAAGTAGTTGCCGGGAAATCAGGCCCGACTGCTCAGCAGTCGGTCCGAATCTCGGGGGCTACACCCAGCGGGTGCGCTGACGCGCCCCCGCGAAGAAGAAGACAAAGTACTTGCCGGGAGATCCGGCCCGATTGCTCAGCAGTCGGCCCAAATCTCGGGGGCTACACCCAGCGGGTGCGCTGACACGCCCCCGTGAAGAAGAAGACAAAGTAGTTGCCGGGAGATCCGGCCCGACTGCTCAGCAGTCGGCCCGGATCTCGGGTGCTACACCCAGTGGGTGCGCTGGCGCGCCCCCACGGAAGATTGCTGACAAGAGAAGAGTTTTGTCCGGCTCCCAGTAGCCGGCAGAAGAGAAGAATGAAGGGCGTTGCAAGACGCCTCGCCGCCTGGCCGGTCAAGCCTGACCGGCTGGGACCCCCCTTCGAGCACCCGGGGGCTGCACCCAGCAGGTGTGCCGACGCGCTCCGCGAGCGCTGAGTCGCGCTGGCTGTTTTCGACGACCGTGACTACACAAAAATCAATGTGAGCTCCTCGCCCGCATATTTTTGCATCACGCAAGCACGGATAACCCCGAGCGATGCTCGGGTGCTATCTCCTCATTTTTTATTACAGTTGCATCACTGTTCGCCCCGCTTGGCCTGAGATGTTAGTTCCCGCAGACGGCTTAGTAGCGTGCACGGTACCAAAGGCCCACTCTTAGTCACAGACCGCAGAGCGGCTGTCCGACTAGCAAGAGTGAACGCTGGAGGCCACCCATGCGAAAAATGTCTGGGAAGGAAAACGGTTCGGGCGACCCGGTCGTTTCCTTTATGAGTATCTGCTCGGTTAAATCTGCTCCCAGATTTTGAGTATTGTACACTCCACTTCGCGGCCCACTCTCAGCCATAGACCGTGGAGCGGCTGTTCGGCGAGCGAGAGCACAAGCCAAAAAGCGGAAGGAACATGAAAAAGATTGAAGGGGGCTCGGACAAAACCAAGTCGGCACCCTCCGCATAAAACTTGCAATGCTAAAAGTAAACATTTGATATATCTGCATGGACTAAATTTGTCTTTTTCATAATCATTTCCATGAACACTCGCCAAAAAACCTCCGCCCAACTTTGCCAAGTTGACCGGAGGCTTGGGGGCTACTGTCGGAGTAATCGACCACGAGTACCCCGAGGACGGCAAGATGATATTTCAAGATATCGGGGCTAGCAAAGCCCCTCAGTCCGACTGCGCCAGCTAGCCGGCTGCCGACTGCGCCAACCAGCCGGCTGCCGACTACGCCAACCAGTCGGCTGCCGACTGCAGCCCGACCTGACACCGACAAGACATCGACGAGACGGTCATACCGCGACGTCATCTATAGTGTATCTGTCCCTGGGCACTGTTTTATAAAGTGCCCCCGGGACAAGGAGGCATGCCCGTCACATACACATCTCTCATGGGCATGGTGTCCCATGCCCACTTGTCCCCCACGCCACTACCTAGCTTAGGTAGTAAGCTAGCTCACCTATATATATGCCACCCATCCATCCATCCACCACATGCTCACACTCATGCATGGTCGCACATGCCCTCACGGCCATGCATGCCATGAGACTAGCCGGCCACAAGGCACTCAGGCTACACATATATACGAGATCAGATGCCTTTGGCACTGATCTCAGATACAGCTCCAGGAGCACTTTGTACTGCCTGATGTACACTCCACATATATACTCAGACATGTAGGAGTATGGGTATTATCTCTCCGGAGAGCCCCGAACCTGGGTAACTAGCGCGTGCTACTCGCATACCCGCTCCCGGGCCTATCAGCAGCAGTCTTACCCACACACTAAGCCCTTGTGGCATCTGTCAACTCGCAAGCCCCCCGTGAGAATACCACGACACACATTTAAGTCTAACATACTTCCTATGCATAGGGATTTTGAGAGAAAACAACTTCTGGGAACAAGAATCAACTTGCATAGAAAGGTAAAACAAGGATAACTTCTAAACTATAAGCACATAAAGAGGAAACTTGATATTATTGTGATTCCTACAAGCATATGTTCCTCCCTCATAATAACTTTCAGTAGCATCATGAATGAAATCAACAATATAACCAGCACCTAAAGCATTCTTTTCACGATCTACAAGCATAGAATTTTTATTACTCTCCACATAAGCAAGATTCTTCTCATTCGGAATAGTGGGAATATCATAAGAGACTCGAATACTATAAATTGTTTCCACATTAAAAGAGTAATGTTCAGAAAAGGGGTAACCATAATCATGGCAAGTTTTATAAATATAATCACTACTTTTTATAGCATAAGTATCATCACAATAATCATCATAAGTAGGAGGCATGCTATCATCATTATAAATTTGCATATCAAAACTTGGGAGACTAAAAATATCATCTTCATTAAACATAGCATGCCCAAGCTTGGGACAAACATTAATTTCAGCAAATATATTCTCAAATATGTCATCCTCATCAAACATAGCATCCCCAAGCTTGGGCCTTTCATATCATAAGCATAATCACTTTCATCATCAATAGTATGGATAGCACCAATAGTATAGCAACTATCATATTCTTCCAAGCAAGTGCCAAAAAGATTTTCAAGATCATAAGAACTATCATTATCTTCCATGATTATATTTTCATGAGGCACAATAGTAATAGGAGCAGCATTATGTGGGAGAGATATCTTTTTACCTCTCTTCCTTTTTCTTTTCTTGCTCTTCACCACATCATGTGTGGATTCAATCCTCTTTTTGGAGCTCCTTATTAATGAGATTGGTTGAATAGGAGGCTCCTCCTCGTTACCTGATTCATCATAAGAAATAATAGGAGGATATTGGGAAGTCTCTTCCCTTTCATTAGTATTCTCTTCATCCTTTATTTCTTTTCTTTTCTTTATGTAGTTGGCAATATAAGGATTTTCAATACAATTCACCGCACAATACATATAAATTTCCTCTAGATCAAATCCAAGAAGTTTATAACGGGCAAATTCTGGAAGATAATTAGTTATACGTTTCATTTCTTCGTAACCCATAAGCAAACTATGTTCATTATGATGTGCAAGGGAAATCAAATCATCACAATTTTTGGACACGATACAATCATGAAACAATTTGCATTGGGTATTAAATGATCATGTTCATTGCAAAGCTCACAAGTATGGCCAATATAATTTAAATTTTCAGCACATTCATCTAGCCTTTCTTGCAACAATTTAGTTTCTAAGTACTTACGCCTCTTGCAATATCTATCTTCCCAATTTGGTGTGTGCGTACAAACCCAATGCACCCCACAAAAATTGACATGTTTATAGGAGACATTTTCATCATAACTAGTACAATCATCATTAGTATTATGGATGTTCAAAGAATTCGTACTAACAATATTGCAACCATGCTCATCATTCACATATTTAGTGCCAAACATTTCATAGATTTATTCTTCTAGCACTTGAGCACAATTTTCCTTTCCATCATACTTACGAAAGATATTAAAAAGGTGAAGCGTATGAGACAAACTTAATTCCATTTTTTGTGATTTTCTTTTATAAACTAAACTAGTGATAAAACAAGAAACTAAAAGACTCGATTGCAAGATCTAAAGATATACCTTCAAGCGCTAACCTCCCCGGCAACGGCGCCAGAAAAGAGCTTGATGTCTACTACACAACCTTCTTCTTGTAGACGTTGTTGGTCCTCCAAGTGCAGAGGTTTGTAGGACAGTAGCAAATTTCCCTCAAGTGGATGACATAAGGTTTATCAATCCGTAGGAGGTGTAGGATGAAGATGGTCTCTCTCAAGCAACCCTGCAACCAAATAACAAAGAGTCTCTTGTGTCCCCAACACACCCAATACAATGGTAAATTGTATAGGTGCACTAGTTCGGCGAAGAGATGGTGATACAAGTGGTATATGGATAGTAGATGAAGGTATTTGTAATCTGAAATTATAAAAACAGCAAGGTAACTAATGATAAAGGTGAGCACAAACGGTATTGCAATGCGTTGAAACAAGGCCTAGGGTTCATACTTTCGCTGGTGCAAGTTCCCTCAACAATAATAACATAATTGGATCACATAACTATCCCTCAACATGCAACAAAGAGTCACTCCAAAGTCACTAATAGTGGAGAACGAACGAAGAGATTATGGTAGGGTACGAAACCACCTCAAAGTTATTCTTTCCAATCAATCCGTTGGGCTATTCCTATAAGTGTCACAAACAGCCCTAGAGTTCGTACTAGAATAACACCTTAAGACACAAATCAACCAAAACCCTAATGTCACCTCAAGTATCCGTGGGTATGATTATACGATATGCATCACACAATCTCAGATTCATCTATTCAACCAACACATAGAACCTCAAAGAGTGCCCCAAAGTTCCTACCGGAGAATCACGACAAAAACGTGTGCCAACCCCTATGCATAGGTTCATGGGCGGAACCCGCAAGTTGATCACCAAAACATACATCAAGTGAATCACATGATATCCCATTGTCACCACAGATACTCATGGCAAGAAATACATCAAGTGTTTTCAAATCTTTAAAGACTTAATCCGATAAGATAATATCAAAGGGGAAACTCAATTCATTACAAGAGAGTAGAGGGGGAAAGAAACATCATAGGATCCAAATATAATAGCAAAGCTCGTGATACATCAAGACCGTATCACCTCAAGAACACGAGAGAGAGAGAGAGAGAGAGAGAGAGAGAGAGATCAAACACATAGCTACTGGTACATACCCTCAGCCCCGAGGGAGAACTACTCCCCCCTCGTCATGGAGAGCACCGGGATGATGAAGATGGCCACCTGAGAGGGATTGCCCCCTCCGGCAGGGTGCCGGAACGGGTCTAGATTGGCTTTCGGTGGCTACGGAGGCTTCTGGCGGCGAAACTCCCGATCTATTGTGCTCTCGGATGTTTTTAGGGTATATGGAGATACATAGGCAGAAGAAGTACGTCAGGGGGCCACGAGGGGCCCACGAGGGTGGAGGGCGCGCCCAGGGGGGTGGGCGCGCCCCTACCTCGTGGCCTCCTCGAAGCTTCCCTGACGTGCACTTCAAGTCTTCTGGGCTTCTTTCCTTCCAAAAATGGGTTCCGTGAAGTTTCAGGTCAATTGGACTCCGTTTGGTTTTCCTTTTCTTTGAAACCCTAAAACAAGGTAAAAACAGAAACTGGCACTGGGCTCTGGGTTAATAGGTTAGTCCCAAAAATGATATAAAAGTGTATAATAAAGCCCATAAACATCCAAAACAGTAGATAGTATAGCATGGAGCAATCAAAAATTATAGATACGTTGGAGATGTATCAGTCATCTTGTGGGGAACCAAGAACAAGAAAATCAGTAGGGTATTTTATTTTCCCACACAAGACTTCAACATCTCTAATAATCCCAATTGGTGAGATAGTGTCTCTATTATGGCAAGTTTAATAGTAACATCTATGTCTTCTATCTCGGCAGGTGCTATGTCATTCATAATTTCTTGATATAAAGTGTAAGGAATAGCACTCACACTAGCACCTATGTCACATAAACCATGATAACTGTGATTTCCTATTTTAACTGAGACAACGGGCATGCCAACAACAGGTCTATGTTTATCCTTTTTATCAGGTTTGGCAATTCTAGCAGCTTCTTCACAAAAGTAAATAACATGCCCATCTACATATTCTTCCAAGAGTTCTTTAACCATAGCAATACTAGGTTCTACTTTGATTTGTTCATCAGGTTTAGGTGTTCTAATATAGCTTTTGTTGACCACAGTTCAAACTTTAGCATGTTCCTTTATCCTAACAGGGAAAGGTGGTTTCTCAATATAAGTAGAAGGAACAACTGGATCAACATGTAATGTATAGTTTCTTCTTTAACTGGTGTCGGTTCTTTGATTTCTTCTTTAACAGGTGGGTAATATTTAAACCAATTCTTTTTAGGGAGATCAACATGAGTATGTAGGATCGAGAAGAGGTGTCTAGAGGGGGGTGAATAGACTCTTAGCAAGAAAAGTTGCAGTTTCTAATTCCTTTAAGTTGAAGTGGAGTTTTGGCACAAGTTTGGACATTCACAATACATCTCAAGCAAGCATAACAAGAGTATATGAGCAGCGGAAAGTAAGTCATGCAAGTTGCAAGAATGTAAAGGGATGGGATTGGAGTATGCAAACACAATTGGAGACACAGAGATTTTTGGCGTGGTTCCGATAGGTGGTGCTATCGTACATCCACGTTGATGGAGACTTCAACCCACGAAGGGTAACGGTTGCGCGATTCCACGAAGGGCTCCATCCACGAAGGGTCCACAAAGAAGCAACCTTGTCTATCCCACCATGGCCATCGCCCACGAAGGACTTGCCTCACTCGGGTAGATCTTCACGAAGTAGGCGATCTCCTTGCCCTTACAAACTCCTTGGTTCAACTCCACAATCTTGACGGAGGCTCCCAAGTGACACCTAACCAATCTAGGAGACACCACTCTCCAAGAGGTAACAAATGGTGTGTTGATGATGAACTCCTTCCTCTTGTGCTTCAAATGATAGTCTCCCCAACACTCAACTCTCTCTCATAGGATTGGATTTGGTGTAAATAAGATTTGAGTGGAAAGCAACTTGGGGAAGGCTAGAGATCAAGATTTATGTGGTAGGAATGGAATATCTTGACCTCAACACAAGTGTAGGTGGTTCTCTCTCAGAAAATTTATGTTGGAAGTGTAGGCATGTTCTGATGGCTCTCTCCATGAATGAAGAGTGGGTGGAGGGGTATATATAGCCTCCACACAAAATCTAACCGTTACACTCAATTTACCAAACTCGGTGGGATCGATTCAGAGAACTCGGTCAGACCGATTTAGTTCATAATGTGATCGTTAGGAATTTTGATGGGACCGATATGATCAACTCGGTAGGACCGATGTGCTAGGGTTACGGTAAAGCCTTACCTCGGTTTGACTGGTTACAAAAACTCAGTGGGACCGATTTGGGTAATAAGCAAAACAGAGATTTGGCCAAGAAAACTCGGTGGGACCAATTGCATACCTCGATGGGACCGAAATTATTGCAATAGGCAACAGAGAGTTTGCAGGCCCATCTTGGTGAGACCGAGATCCCATCGGTGAGACCGAATTGATTAGGATTTCTAGTAGTGGCTATGTCAAGAGAACTCGGTGGCGCCGGATAGAAAGTTTCGGTAGAACCGAGTTTGACTTTTGGTTTGGGACAAATGTGGATATGAGAAAGTGGTTGAGGGCTTTGGAGCATATCACTAAGCACTTTGAGCAAGAAACTCATTAAGCAACACCTCATCCCCTCTTAATAGTATTGGCTTTCCTATGGGCTCAATGTGATCTTGGATCACTAAAATAGAAAATGTAGAGTCCTGAGCTTTGAGCTTGAGCCAATCCTTTGTCCTCAGCACACTAAGCACTTTGAGCAAGAAACTCATTAAGCAACACCTCATCCCCTCTTAATAGTATTGGCTTTCCTATGGGCTCAATGTGATCTTGGATCACTAAAATAGAAAATGTAGAGTCCTGAGCTTTGAGCTTGAGACAATCCTTTGTCCTCAGCACCTTGAAGGGGTTCCACATCCTCTAGTCCATGCCACTCCATTGTTGGACTTATCTGAAACATACTAGGTAGAAGCATTAGTTCAACAAGAGATATGTTGTCATTAATTACCAAAATCACCGAGGGAGCACTTGTGCTTTCAATCTCCCCCTTTTTGGTAATTGATGACAACATACATCAAAGCTTTAGATAAAGATATAGAGAATAACAAGTAAAGCTTTGGAAATACATGCAACATGCATAGGATCCCCCTACATGTATGCAGTCATGTAAATATGGAATACAGGAGCATGTGAATGCATAAACATGACAGAGTAAGCAATGTGTTACATGTATCTTGGCTATATGCATCAGAGCAAATGATGTGAATATAGGAAATGTACCTTCATGCTCATGAGTCCTTCTTGCAAACAGTATGTACATCAGCAAGAAGTCCTCATACACATGACTGTGATGCATATACTTACCTTGTGGTCTTGAGTTGGCTTAGGATGGAATGAACTTGAGTAAACAAGGTTAGATAATACAGATACACCTACTAGCCAGAGCAAACAAAAGAAACCACGAGAGTACCAAGACTAGGATGACATGTTGATAGTGAGTACTGAGTACCCCATTGGATATAGACATGTCCCCAAAGGTAAAGATGTGCAATGAATTCAAGGATTTCCTTCCTTTAGATGTCTTTCTCCCCCTGAATCTAGCATGGGATACTGGGAGAAGATAGGAACAGAAAATTAGAGCAAATGAAAAGAAACAATCAAATATGAACATGTCTTTCCCCTCTTAAAGACGTGTGGCTTCTCTCCTCTTGAACACCAAGCATCTGGGGTTTCTTACACTCTCCCCTGAGTATTCTCTCCCCCGATAGAAATGATTAGGCTTTGATGTGATCTCTTTATCCCCCTTTGACATCAATTTCCAAGAAGGGTTCTTCTGGATTTTTTGTTACAAATGGGTTTGGTCCTTGAGTCACAGAACAAAGCAGCAAGTCGAATGTGATGCTGGTAGAGGACAAGAATCATTGAGTGGAGCTGGGGCAAAAAGAATGCAGAAACAAGTGGCAAGCTCTCTTTCCTGCAGTGAAATCGGTGGCACCGAGTTGTGTGCTTCGTGGACCGAAGGAAACAAACCGGTGTGACCGAGTTCATCATAGTGAAAAACACTTGTCACCTTAGCTCACAAGGCAGGTAAAATCTCACAAGGATTTGCAAGGAATTTGCTGAAAGATTTGCAATGAATTGGATGCAGGGAATGCAGAACAGAAAAGAAATCTAGATGAAGTTTTTTTGAAAGGGGAAACAAATATGCATGAGACAAATTCAAGAGCACAGAAAAACACAAAAGAGCTTCATCTAGAATTGGGCGGCGACAAAGTCACCTATGTTAGAGTATGTTGACTTAGGAGTCAAGTGAGGGCACTTGATCATAGGTCATACTCATCGTTTAAGCTCAAAATGGGGTTACCATTTGTCATTTAAGCATCTTGATGTATTCTCATATTGTTGAGTTGCTTTGACCCATGACTTGGAGTAAAGCTTCTCTAAGATGGAATAACATACCTTGGGTGGTGGTGTCGATCTTGATCATGTAGTTGAACTTGTGTGGGTTGCTCAAGGTTGATGTAACTCATCAAGAGTTGGGAGCACCACTTGGAATTTGAGTTCATCTACCTACATGGGTTAGTCTTGCAAGGAAAAGCACTTGTGTATCCAAAATGACAATCATAAAACTTAATATAGAATCTGTCAAAGGATATGTTTGGAGATTTTCATGCTTCCTTGTTTTCAACCACCATTATGTAGAGACTTGATGATGTAGAGATTGCTCAATATGTGAGTGGGTTGCAATCTCATAGATTTGGGTTCATCCAAGTACCTACAAGGGTTAGATAGCATGCAAGGGTGCAAATATATCCAAGACATATAAATAGCAGCATGAAAGAAATATCAAGGATTAGTCAAAGGGTCATGCCTTTCATGTATCCAAATGGAGTTCCTACTCCAAGTTTAAAGCATCAATGATGTTCAATTAACCTCTCAAACGGAAAAAGATTTTCTCATCAAGCAGTTTCATAAATATATCTGCCAATTGCTTATCGGTGCGAACATGCTTAAGATCAATGTCCCCTTTAGCAACATGATCTCGAATGAAATGATGACGAACTTCAATATGCTTAGTTCGAGAGCGTTGCACGGGATAGTGAGCAATCTTGATAGCACTTTCATTATCACAAAGCAATGGAACATGTTTCACATATATCCCATAGTCCTTGAGAGTTTGGGTCATCCAAAGTAATTGAGCACAACATGAACCAGCGGCAATGTATTCCGCTTCGGCGGTGAATAAGGATACCGAGTTTGTTTCTTGTAAGACCAAGACACAAGAGATCTACCAAGAAATTGACAAGTACCCGAAGTGGACTTTCTATCAACCTTGTCTCCAGCATAGTCCGAGTCGGAATAACCAACAAGATCGAAAGAAGACCTCTTAGGATACCAAATGCCAAAATTTGATGTGTGTATTAAGTATCTCACTATCCTTTTCACAACCTTAAGATGACATTCTTTAGGGGCCGCTTGATATCGTGCACACATGCACACACTTAGCATAATATCAGGTTGAAAGGCACATAGATATAACAATGAACCGATCATAGAGCGGTAAACTTTTTGATCAACCGGTTCACCATCTTTGGTCAAATCAAGATGTCCACTAGTAGGCAAGGGTGTAGTCATACCTCTGCATTCTTGCATGTTAAACTTCTTGAATAAGTCTGTGGTGTACTTTGTTTGAGAGACAAAGGTACCTTCCTTAGTTTGTTTGATTTACAAACCAAGAAAGAATTTGAGTTCACTCATCATAGACATCTCAAACTTCTCCGACATTAGCTTTCCAAACTTCTCACTAAAATGAGGGTTAGTCGAACCAAATATAATATCATCAACATGAATTTGGCACACAAATAGTTCTCCATTAACCCTTTTAGTAAAAAGATTAGAATCTATCTTTCCAATCTCAAAGCCTTTTTCCATAAGGAACTTGGTCAAGCATTTATACCATGCTCTAGGAGCTTTTTTAAGACCATAAAGAGCTTTGTGGAGTTTGTAAACATGATTAGGTTTCTTAGGATTGATAAAGCCGGGAGGTTGCTTAACATAAACTTCCTCCTCCATTTCACCATTTAGAAAAGCACTTTTAATGTCCATTTGGTACAAGGTGATATCATGGTGATTAGCATAAGCAAGTAAGATGCGAATGGACTCAAGTGTAGCAACGGGGGCATATGTCTCACCATAGTCCTTACCTTCGACTTGAGTGTAGCCTTGGGCGACTAGACGTGCTTTGTTACAAACAACTTGTCCATCTTCATCTTGCTTGTTGCGAAACACCCATTTGGTACCGATGATGTTGTGGTTGTTGTCAGGCTTCTCAACCAATGTCCACACTTGATTTCTCTCAAAGTTGTGTAGCTCTTCATGCATGGCGTTTATCCAATCCGTATCTTCCAATGCTTCTTCAACCTTCATAGGTTCAATGCTAGAGATGAATGAATAATGTTCACAAAAGTTAGCCAAACGAGTTTTAGAGTGAGTGATTCTCCTGGTTTGGATATCATTGTAGATTTGCTCAACGGGATGGTCTTTGGCGACTCTTGCTTGAACTCGTGGGAGATTTTGCTTGGCTCGGGGTGGAACATCCATTTCATCTTGTTCTTCTTCTTGTCCTTCTTCATTCTTAACGTTGTCGTTCTCTTGTCGTGGTGGAGAAGGAGGTTGTTGATGTTCATCTTGGTGCACTTCCTCGTTTTCTTCGTCTTGGGCTTGTGGATGCTTGAAAGGATAGAGAAGAGGTGTCTAGAGGGGGGGTGATTAGACACTAAGTGCTAAAAGTTGCAATTTTTAATTTCTTTAGGTTGAAGTGGAGTTTTGGCACAAGTTTAACAAACACAATACATATCAATCAAGCATGCAAAGAGTATATGAGCAGCGGAAAGTAAAACATGCAACTTGCAAGAATGTAAAGAGATGGGATTGGAGTGTGCAAACGCAATTTGGAGACACAGAGATTTTTGAGACGTGGTTCCGAGAGGTGGTGCTATCGTACATCCACGTTGATGGAGACTTCAACCCACGAAGGGTAACAGCTACGCGAGTCCACGGAGGACTACCCCACCAAGGTCGTCGCCCACGAAGGACTTGCCTCACTAGCGGTAGATCTTTACGAAGTAGGCGATCTCCTTGCCCTTAAAAACTCCTTGGTTCAACTCCACAATCTTGTCAGAGGCTCCCAAGTGACACCTAGCCAATCTAGGAGACACCACTCTCCAAGAAGTAACAAATGGTGTGTTGACGATGAACTCCTTGCTCTTGTGCTTCAAATGATAGTCTCCCCAACACTCAACTCTCTCTCACAGGATATGGATTTGGTGGAAACAAGATTTGAGTGGAAAACAACTTGGGGAAGGCTAGAGATCAAGATTCATATGGTAGGAATGGAATATCTTGGCATCAACACAAGTGTAGGTGGTTCTCTCTCAGAAAAAGTAAGTTGGAAGTGTAGGTTTGTTCTGATGGGTCTCTCCACGAATGAAGAGGTGGTGGCGGGGTATATATAGCCTCCACACAAAATCTAACCGTTACACACAACTTGCCATTCTCGATGGGACCGAATTGATAAACTCGGTCGGACCGATTCAGCAAAGCTAGTGACCGTTAGGAGTTTCGGTGGGACCGACTGGATCAACTCGGTGGGACCGATGTGCTTGGGTTAGGGTAAATCCAAAACTCGGTTTGACCGATTACTCAAACTCGGTGGGACCAATTTGGGTAATAAGCAAAACAGAGAGTTGGCCAAGCAAACTCGGTGGGGCCGATTGCATATCTCGGTGGGGCCGAAAATATTGCAATGGGTAACAGAGAGTTTGCAAGCCCATCTCGGTGAGACCGAGATCCCATCGGTGAGATCAAACTGATTAGGCTTTCTAGCAGTGGCTATGTCAACTGAACTTGGTGGCTCTGGATAGAAAGAATCGGTGGGGCCGAGTTTGACTTTTTGTTGTGGGACATATTTGGAAGTGAGAAAGTGGTTGAGGGCTTTGGAGCATGTCACTAAGCACTTTGAGCAAGGAAGCCATTAAGCAACACCTCATGCCTTCTTAATAGTATTGGCTTTTCCTATAGACTCAATTTGATCTTGGATCACTAAAATAGAAAATGTAGAGCCTTGAGCTTGGAGCTTCAGCCAATCCTTTGTCCTTAGCATCTTGAAGGGGTTCCACATCCTCTAGTCCATGCCACTTCATTGTTGAACTTATCTGAAACATACTAGGTAGAAGTGTTAGTCCAACAAGAGATATGTTGACATTAATTACCAAAACCACCTAGGGAGCACTTGTGCTTTCAATCTCCCCCTTTTTGGTAATTGATGCAACATACATCAAAGCTTTAGATAAAGATATAGAGAATAGTAAGTAAAGCTTTGGAGAGACATGTAACATGCATAGGCTCCCCCTAGATGTATGCAATCATGTGAATTTGGAATATAGAAGCATGTGAATGCATAAACATGACGGAGTAAGAAATGTGTTACATGTATCTTGGCTATATGCATCAGAGCAAATGATGTGAATATGAGAAATGTACCTTCATGCTCATGAGTCCTTCTTGCAAACAGTATGTACATCAGCAAGAATTTCTCATATGCATGACTGTGATGCATATACTTACCTTGTGATCTTGAGTTGGCTTAGGATGGAATGAACCTGCATAAACAAGGTTAGATAACACTGATACACCTACTGGCCAGAGCAAACAAAAGAAACCACAAGAGTACCAATACTGGGATGACATGTAGAGTGAGTACTAAGTACCACATTGGATATGGACATGTCCCCAAAGGTAAAGATGTGCAATAAATTCAAGGATTTCCTTCCCTTAGATGTCTTGCTCCCCCTGAATCTCGCATGGGATACTGGGAGAAGATAGGGAAGAGAAAATCAGAGCAAAATCAGAGCTCAAAGGAAATAAACAGAGCAAATGCAAATGAGCAAATATGAACATGTCTTTCCCCTCTTGAATACATGTGACTTCTCTCCTCTTGAACACCAAGCATTTGGGGTCCTTTATGATTACTCTTTCTTCCCTTGAGTATTATCTTCCCCTATAGATATGATTAAGCTTTGATGTGATCACTCTCTCCCACTTTGACATCAATTTCCAAGAAGGGTTCCTCTGGATTTTTGTCATGATGGGTTTCGTCCTTGAGTCACAAAACAAAGCAGCAAGTTGAATGGGATGCTAGTCGAGGACAAGATTCATTGAGTGGAGCTGGATCAAAAAAGAATGCAGAAGCCGGTGGCAAGATGTCTTTCCTGTAGTTGAAAGATCGTGGATGTCGCCTAGAGGGGGGTGAATAGGCATTTTAAAATAATTACAGTTTAGGCTTGAACAAATGCGGAATAAACCTAGCGGTTAATTTGTCAAGCACAAAACCTAAAACAACTAGGCTCACCTATGTGCACCAAGAACTTATGCTAAGCAAGATAAGCAACTATGTGATAGCAAGATATATGACCAAGAACAATATGGCTATCATAAAGTAAAGTGCATAAGTAAAGGGCTCGGGTAAGAGATAACTGAGGCACGTGGGGACGACTATGTATCCCGAAGTTCACACCCTTGCGGATGCTAATCTCCGTTTGGAGCAGTGTGGAGGCACAATGCTCCCCAAGAAGCCACTAGGGCCACCGTAATCTCCTCATGCCCTCGCACAATGCAAGATGTCGTGATTCCACTAAGGGACCCTTGAGGGCGGTCACCGAACCCGTACAAATGGCAACCCTTGGGGGCGGTCACCGAACCCGTACACTTTGGCAACCCTTGGGGGCGGTCACCAGAACCCGTCAAATTGCTCGGGGCGATCTCCACAACCTAATTGGAGACCCCGACGCTTGCCCGGAGCTTTACACCACAATGATTGAGCTCCGAACACCAACAACCGTCTAGGGCGCCCAAGCACCCAAGAGGAACAAGCTCAAGGGTACCAAGCACCCAAGAGTAATAAGCTTCTCAACTTGTAACTTCCACGTATCACCGTGGAGAACTCAAATCGATGCACCAAATGCAATGGAAAGGGCACACGGAGTGCCCAGGTCCTTCTCTCTCAAATCCCACGAAGCAACTAATGCTAGGGAGGAAAATGAGAGGAAGAACAAGAAAGAGAACACAAAGAACTCCAAGATCTAGATCCAAGGGGTTCCCCTCACATAGAGGAGAAAGTGATTGGTGGAAATGTGGATCTAGATCTCCTCTCTCTTTTGCCATAAAAACTAGCAAGAATCCATGGAGGGATTGAGAGTTAGCAAGCTCGAAGAAGGTCAACAATGGGGTAAGAACACGAGCGCAAAGGATAAGGTTGAATGGGGAAGAAGACCCCCTTTTGTAGGAGCTCCCGAATTCAACTGTTATGTGCTCAGTCCGCGCACGAGCGGTACTACCGCCCGGGAGGTAGAACACAGAGAGCGGAGCGAAACAGAGTGCGTGGCGGAGCCGTATGAGTGGCACTACCGCTGGAGCCAGTGGTACTACCGTTGGCCGCAGCGGTACTGCCGCTTGGGACAGCGGTACTACCGCTTGTGGCGATAAGCGGTACTGCCGCTCCGGCCCGGCCGTACTACCGCTGGGACCGCGCACAACGCCTACCACGAGCACAGGGAGAAGGAACAGAGAGGAGGTCCATTGAGCGGCACTCGGGGTGGTGGTAGCCGCGGTACTACCGCACATCAGCTAACATTTGTCATTGGGGGATTTTTGCACACTCAAGCTATTGTTGAGTGTGAATTTCCCTTCATTACTCTTTTCCAAGTCTTTCTTCAAAGAAGTGACTTGGGCCTTGAGCTCTTTTATTTTCTCTACATGGTTAGTCTCAACACAAGTACTAGAGGAAGTATAAGCTTCATCGTTAGAGCAACAAGTCAAGGAAAGCAATTCATCACAAGATGTGCCAACATTGTGAGTAGATGAATTACAAGGACTAGCACATGGCAACATAGCATTTTGACTAGAGGTAGTACTAGTATCCACATGAGGCTCACTAGATGTTACCTTAGCAAGCATGACCTCATGAGCTAACTTTAGCACATTATGGGATACTAGAAGATCATCATGAGAGCTTGTGAGCTTTACATGATTTTCTTCCAACATCCCATAATTTCTAGATAGCAACTCAAGTTGAGCCCTTAGCTCAACATTCTCCTTCAATATGGAAGCTTCACAAGAGATAGAGTTAGTAGCACAAGCATCATCATTAGAAACAAGGGGAGAAGACAACTTGGCAAGCTCTTTTGAATACGAAGCTTTAAGTTGAGCATGAGACTCGGTGAGTTTGATGAGCTCACTTTTAGTTTCAAAATCATTGGCCACCTCAAGCGCTCTATCACGAGATTCCCTCACTCTAGATAATTCTAGAGCAAAAATCTCCTCAAGAGATTCCTTGGTGGTTTGTTCAAGTTCAAGAGCTTGAGAGAGGTCTGCAATCTCATTAGCGTAATCACGCTCATGACCTTCCATTTTATCAATGGTGACCTCATGCTCCTCAAGACGAGATTCCAACTCATCAATATACTTCTTGCCCTCAACGGCAATGGACATGATTTCCATGAAGTTGGAACGAGCAATTTTATTTTTATGAAGAGCTTTAAAAACCATTTCCCCCTTAATTTTTAAGGAGGAAACATTATCATTCTCTTCATCATTATCCGCATTATCATTAGTATCAATATCATCATCAAGAGACATATTGGGTTTCAAAGTAGGAGATACCTTTGAAGCCTTAGCCAAAAGGCAAAAAGCAATATATGGTGATGTTGGATCCCTTGAAGCACCATTTAAAACCAAATCTTGTTCCATGGAGTGTTGGGTTTCCTCTACATTTTTAGAACCACAACTCGAGGAAATACAAGCATTTTTATCATGGCAACAAGATATAGCAAGCATATCATCATGAGATTTAGTCAAACAATTTCTACAAGATATGCACGGACTATCAACACAAGCATGTGAAACATTTGGTGTGCTCGAAGTGTTAAAGCCCAAAGAAGATGCATTGCAATAAGATAGTGATGAAGTATCATCAACAATAAGCATACTGTCATCATTGCAATGACCAACACTACTCACCATTTCATTACCTTGTGGAAAACCACATGTAGGTGAAGTAGAAGAAGTTGAGAATACTATACGACTGGAGGTGGAGGGAGAATAATCATCCCCACAAATATTGGACACACCATATTTATCTTGAAGCTTTGTCCACAACTCATGAGCATCCCAAAATTGCATGAGTAGAAATATAACTACATTGCTCAAAGCATCAAAAAGCACATTAGAAGCTTGAGCATTGAGATAAGAGTTTTTCTCATCCTTAAAGATAATCTCTGGGGATCCTTTGGAGGAGAAAAACCCATATCTACAATTCGCTCTAAATTTGGGTCCATGACCCTAAAGAGATTAAGCATGCAAATTACCCAAACATCAAAATTTGTGCCATCGAAACTAAGAGTGTCAGAGAATCCAAAACCCCTAGTAGACATCCTTACTCTCTAGGCGGTTAAGACCTAAAAGGAGAGACGAGGCTCTGATAACAATTGAAAGATCGTGGATGTCGCCTAGAGGGGGGTGAATAGGCGTTTTAAAATAATTACAGTTTAGGCTTGAACAAATGCAGAATAAACCTAGCGGTTAATTTGTCAAGCACAAAACCTAAAACAACTAGGCTCACCTATGTGCACCAACAACTTATGCTAAGCAAGATAAGCAACTATGTGATAGCAAGATATAAGACCAAGAACAATATGGCTATCACAAAGTAAAGTGCATAAGTAAAGGGCTCGGGTAAGAGATAACCGAGGCACGTGGGGACGATGATGTATCCCGAAGTTCACACCCTTGCGGATGCTAATCTCCGTTTGGAGCGATGTGGAGGCACGATGCTCCCCAAGAAGCTGCTAGGGCCACCGTAATCTCCTCACGCCCTCGCAAAATGCAAGATGCCGTGATTCCACTAAGGGACCCTTGAGGATGGTCACCGAACCCGTACAAATGGCAACCCTTGGGGGCGGTTACCGAACCTGTCGTGGATTTGTCACGGCAGATGTCCTTGTGAAAGGACTTAGTCGTGAAGCCATCGCTATGGGTTAGCTTTAAGGGGTTAAACCGGACAAGGGACACGGGGAATTTTATACTAGTCCGGCCCCTTCGAGGAAGGTAAAAGCCTACGTCTAGTTGTGATTGGTATTGCTAGGGTTTCGAAGGCCAGTCAGCGAATCCGCTTTGTCTGGCTCTCGAGTTGTTGTTGTCTGTCCCTAAACCGCATCCGGATCATCCCTTTATATACATAGGTTGACGCCCGCCGGGCAACAGAGTCCCGAAGCCGGATCATAAACGTGTCTGGTTCGGTCTCTATTCTCCCTATCTTACTATACAAGTTATATGACTAGGCCGGTTTACATTTACAGGCTGTAACCCGCCTTTGGGCCTTCCTTAAAGCGCCATTATCCTTACATCTTCATCGGCTTCTAATCTTCAAAGAGTCAACCCGGCTACATAAGGCCGGTTTACCTCCAGTAGTAATATCCCCAACATTAGGCCCCAGATTGGTTTGAACTTGTTCATGTCAATCTTCCACACTTAGAAAAAATCTTCTCTCCTATCTTCACTTTTGATCTTGTAAACCGCCGTGACGTCATACTTCAAAATTATGATAGACCGCCCTGATGTCATCCATCCGTTGATGTCGGAGATTACCTTCATTTAATATATATCCAGTCATCGAGGCGACACCTTTATTAACTTATCCATTTTTTGGGCTCCTCGATTCCCGTACTTGCCGTTTTATCGCTTCGCCTTATAAATAGGACCGAGGGGTCATTTTCACCTTCCCCAC